>NC_091091.1:49142500-49185000 GCF_032405125.1 Capricornis sumatraensis
GCACTCAATATATTGCAGAAATGGGCGTGCAGTCAGGAAGTTGCCAGTCTCTGGGCCATATACAGCCATCACTGCAGTCGCGATCACTGTCTACCTCACGTGGGGCCTTCCACACCGGCCGGGGATTTATGAGGACCTGGCAATTATGACATATGTCCGGCTATTGCTAGCTTCAGATTTATCCCTGTGGTCCTTTTTTGTCTAGCGTATTGCCTGAGCACCAACCAGGCAGGAGGAGCACGTATTCTTGCAGAGCTGTAATAATCTGTGAATGGCCGACTACAGACGGATGTGGGCACTATCATTCCACCCAGCCCCACGAAATTGCCGGCCACAAATAGTAATTAATCTTTTTATCCCTCAAATTGTAATTTTGACTATGAACTGTGCGCGGCCATAAGTCAGCAGCCCGAGCGCTGTGTACAGCGCATGAATCACGGCCGGCTCGGTCGGACCGCAGCCTCTGTGTTTAACAAGCTTCATAAGGAGCCATTGGGCTTTATTATAGCGCTGCCCGACTCCAACAAAAACTGAGCCCGGGGGCCGGGACGCGAGTTAAGATGAAAATACTTATTAGAGTACATTACTTCTTGATGTAGATATCGTTTTCCGGGGAGCAACGCCACGGTGCTCGGCGCGGCATAAATCAGGGGGCTTTTCTGAGACTAATAAGACCCGCCGCCATCTATTCATTACTCAGCCCGCAATTCGGGCCATCACTCATTAGTCAGCGGGTAATTTGATGATTAACACCACCCAACTCAGCGGGTCCGCGGAGCGCCGGGAACACAAAGGCGGCGGCTCCGAGGAGCAGGGTTAGAGGCCGCCTTTGAAGGCGCTTTCCGGAATAATTGGTCACCGTTATCCTCGAGTGCTCGGGCGCTGGTGTCAACACCCTCGGCGGGTCTCAGCGCGGCCCGCGCGGGCCGCCGCCCGGAAGTCGAGGACCGCGGTGTGGTCTGACATTCCATCATACACGCCGCGCAGACAAAGGTCCGCACAGGAATGTGAAGTAAGACATTTTCTTGTTAATAAAGCATTGATCCGACATATTGATTTTACATGACACGGCTTTTGCTGCGATTCTGCCCTCCTTTTTCTTTGCAAATAGTAAAGCTCTTCGAAATGCCTTGGCGTGTGTGACACGGCAAAAATCCCTAACTCTCTGTGATGTAAATTCTGTATGTGTAAAACCACTTCATAATCAAACCATTAATCATCAGAAGCTGTCAGGGGAGACTTGGGGGACAATTCGTCATGTCCCTGCCTGGGCCGGGACGAGGGTGTCAGGAAAAGTGCAGGCCGGGCGGACGGGCCTCACCCAGCCAGCGGGCCCCGAAAGGATTCCATGTCTCCCGACCAGGCGACAGGAAAGATGGCCCAGTGTCCTCTCAGGGGCCAGGGCCCTCCTCCCCCCAGCTCGCCGCCATGCCTGCTGGACTTAATGAATCGGCCCAGTGAAAAGTGATCCGCACAGAGAGATGGGCGGCCGCTATTGATTTCATGCAGATGCCTGACAGGTGATAGGCGCTCTAATGCAAGCTTTCAGAAGCTTTATGACTTGTAATAACCGTACCCGCTCATTCCGGGAGAGACATCCCTGATGTTTCAGCCCGATTGATATTCTCCTTCTAGAACCAGAAAAGATGCCCAAGCAGTAGAAACCAGAGGGCCCTGCTCACCTCCCACTGCAGCCCGAGGAGCGCCCATGTCTGGAGCGCCCCACCGAGAGCAAGGCTGGACGTCGGGAGAGGACGTGGGCAACCGTGGGTCTCGCCAGGCCAGACTCAGTGAGGGGTGGGGGGCAGCTGCGGTTGCAGCTGGAAATCCCGTCGGGGGCTCCGCTAGGGGAGCCTGAAGGACTTACACGGAAGACTTAGGAGAAGAGGCCCTGTGCTCTCAGTTCCGGGCGGGGGCACTTTGATCACTGAGGGTGGGGTGGCCCACCCCTGCGCCTCTGGGAGCAGCTGCCGTCGGGGGAACCGACCAGCAGACTTCTGCGGATGGAACCCCCCAGAACCCCCCGCCCCGCACCGGGGCAAGAACGGGAGTCGCCCAGGCTTCCCCAGCACAGCCTACAACTGGAGGAGAAAACAGAAGCCCCTCTGCACAGCTGACACACAGTCCGTGTGCGGAGTTTACAAGGAGCGCCCAGCCGAGCCAGGCCACGGCTCTGCACGTCCAGTCACAGAGCAGCGAGCCAGGCCAATCAATACCACTTTCCTGTTTTAGAACTGGGTAATTATGAGGGGGAGAGATTGCCTGGCCTTTCACCTGCACTGCATTACTTTGCTGATATTAAGATAAATTGCCTGATTTTGGGTAAACATATGCTGCGATTCAAGCTGTCAGCACTGGTTTGCTCAGGGGTAATTTGTATTGATCTCCCAGCTCCTGCCCAATTTTGCTTACTGACCTCGTGGATAATTAGAGAAGGAGCCTTGGGTGAGCTCGAGTTGGGATGAAGAAGAAATATGAAGAAGAATAAAGCAAATTTGTTTTATGTTAATATTTGTAGGTCCTCCTCCGGCCCTCACATCTGTCAGCATCAGGAGAGCTGTAAATTAATGGACTTGGTTCCTGAGCAGTTTATTCCCAGGAATTATTTAGCTGCGTGCTTAGTCTCTAACGTGTGTCACTGGGTTAGATTAATTTAAACTCCGCCTTAAACACAACAAAAACAAATGTTATTTTCTGCTGAAGGGGGAAAAAAACCAAGACATTTCTCAAAATGTATTACCAGCGTCCACCTTTCCGCAAGGATTTCCACGCCCATCTGCGTCGGAGAGGACGAGGTTTACAATAAACCACGCCCCCGACTGCCCCCACCCCCGCAAGAAAAAAAGTAATTAGTGCCCATTATTTGTTCTGAATTCAAATCTTGCAAAGATGGGCTGCTACATGTGAAAAAGATGAACGCAGGCACAAAATTATATCATTTAAGATATGTCAGATTATAAGACTGTTGTATCAAAAGTCATAAAACAAATCTCCCTTGTGAAATATCTCTTTATTAACCGTGCCATAAGATATTAACATTCCTCATTTAGTAGAGGGCCTTTTATCTGTTTCAAATACATTATTCGTCCTTTTAGAGATAAACTGTATTAATATCCATTTGAGCAGGCTACGGCGGCCTAATGCATAGTAATTTTTGTTGGAGAGCTTTTATTTTAGAATAAGAAAATTACACAGCAATAAAACCTGAATGAACCAGAAGCTAGAATAGCCAGGAATCACATTCCATGCCAAATGGGGCAGGCAGGCAGGCAGCCCGTGAGAGGCCAGACACCCAGCTCTCGTATGCAGGCCAGCATCCAGCTCAGGTCACACAAATAGAGGCTGACACGGCCACATAGACTCAATGATTCCCGCACGCAGGAATCGCCTACAGCTCGCGAGGATCCACATTTAAATATATTTGAGTGTACTGGAGTTAATCTCGTTACTTTACATGCATTAAAGTCATAACAGAAGCAGCATTCTAAATATTTAAGTCATGCCCGTGTACTGGGGGATTAATCATACCGCAATTGATAAAATTTTAACGGTCTGTGATGTCAGTTCAAGTTGGGATTGCCGGAGCTAACGTGGCAGCAGAAAATGGCATCGGGCTCCGAGCTGCAGCTGCGGCCAGAGCAGCTCCAACCGGCCGCTGCAATTAGGGACATAGCGTACCGATGGGCGAGAGGCGGTAGTATCTTCTTTCTTGTGACATGCAGAGTTTCAGTTCCCATTTTGACGGCTTAACCTTCTTTGTCAGCCAGCCCTGCCCTGTGGTCTGTGTTAATCTCTCATACACTGAAACGTATGTGATTATTTTATTAGACTTGAATAGCAAGTCCGCTAATGTAGAAACGCAATCCAGTGAAGCAAGGGGGCATCCTTGGGGCCTCTGGGTCGGTAACACAGAGACAGAATTTCAGGGTGGACCACGTTATGTTCAGGGCCAGGGGGCGTTTTCTAAAAGTGAGAAAGTGTTTGTTCGTTCAGTTACATCCGACTCTTCTGTGACCCCATGGACTGCAGCCCGCCAGGCTCCTCTGTCCATGGGGTTTCCCAGGCAAAGATACTGGAGTGGGTTGCCATTCCCTTCTCCAGAGGAAGTGCCCGACCCAGGGATTGAACCTGGGTCTCCTGTATTGCAGCAGACTCTTAACCATTTGAGCCACCTGGGCAGCCTGTTTTCTACAAGAGCATCTCTCTTAGAAGGAAAACAGCCAAACCAACTGCCTCTAAATTCATTTCATCCACTCACCATTTATTAAGCAGCTACTACGTGCCTGGGGCGCCACTGGGGGAAGCCTGCCCCCAAAGGCATCAGGAACAGCAGCCCCGAGCAGACCTGACCCCTAATTCGTGCTGCTGCCTTTGATGGGCCACCTGCCCCAGGCGCTGGGATCCCCCCAACCACCCCCAGGCCTGGAGGCATCTCGGCTGCAAACAGGGATGGTCTGGGGCAGGAAGGAGGGGTCGCGGTGACAGGGCTTAATTGTGATGGCAACCTCCCGACCACCCCTGCCAGGGGTACCTGGAGACCAGCCCAGCCAGCGAGCAGGGCCACCGCCGCTAAGTACACCGAGACTAATTGTTCCTACTGACACCCTTGTGTTTTTAAAACAGCATCATTAGCACACAAGGGGGACACCCAGGTAACGCTGCCTTTAGCGTTGCCTCCGTTTAAACCCAAGCCCAACGAGCAAAGGGGGTACAAGAAGTTTCAGGTTTAGCACAAATTTCCCTTCTGCCTGAAAAACCTGCCTACAACAATAAAAACAGGAAGACATTCATTTGCTTCATTCCAGCTGCTGGTTGCAGCTATTAAATGAGTTCCAGTTTCATTTCAATAATGATCATCTTCCTGTAACTTCCCAATCATGCATTTGTCATAATGCAGTAATTTTCTAGCTACAAACAGATCCTCATAATGAGGCAGTTTTTCACATTAGCAACATAACTACATAATAAGAACATCTGCAGTTCCTTTTCCGAGGGACAAGAACGCACTTCAATTAAGGCGATGGGGATTGTTAAATAAGATATAGTATATTTTACTAACAGGGAGACCCAGACCCTGCCCCAACAGACTGCAGCCCTTCAGTGCCTGAATGAACACAGGTTGTAATGTGTAAAAATTAAATAAAGTAAAATTAAATTGCTCAATACAAAGACATCCCTCTAGAGGGTGTTAGTGATTTCAGTGACAAAGTGCTATTTGCTGACAAGTAGTTTACACATTAACCAGCTGAATCCAAGGGGGAAAAATGCCAATAGCAATTATATCACCTTGAGGTTATTAAATGTCCCACTGATAAGTAACTAGGTGAACTTGACCAGGTGATAAAGACTGCTGTGAGCAAATGATTGTGCACTGAAGAATGTTGCTCTATCCTGCTGTTTCTCCAGATAGCTTTCCTTTCAAAAATGACTGTATAAAAAGTTGCATTAAAAATGTGTGGCCACGGCAGACAAAATTGGTATTTAGCGCCCCCACACCTAGCCCCCGCTGGAGCTCCTCCTCCACCTCAAAAACACGACACAGGCTGCAACTGCCTGTTTTTTTCTCCCTTTTTTTAGGCTTTAAAATGATGCTAAGTTCTCCACTTTATCATCAACTGTCTCCTCCAAGTGCATTTCATCTATAAGAAATTCAGATGCTCGGGAAATTAAAATTTCAAAGATCTGCTGCAAAAAAAAAAAAATCAATGGGGCGAGATCAATGCTCATAGAAATTTCATGAACTTTGAACTGATCCGGGCCTGATGATGAGAGGTGGCTGGAGTTTCAGGCGGCTGACGGCTCCTCGTGCGGGCAGCGCAGCCAAGAGGAGGGCCATGTCGGAGGTGGGTTTCTGCTTTCATATTTTGTCCGACAAAAAAAATTAATTTTTGGCCTATTTCAGCAGCAAGCAAAGATAGAAAAGGCAGAGGCTGCCTCCCCCGACGTGCAGCACCCCCACTTCTGAAGAGCCCCTCACGCTCCGCACATTAACGCAGCCACAAAATGAAATCGGTTCCCTTAGCAGCCGATTGCAGGTGCAAATTAATATTGTAAAATGAAGATCGATACATGGACAGGGCCAAATCAATAGCGGCTAAATTATTGCTGCATTTTCCTCCTCATTCAAGATGAGTTGTGTTTTCCTCTCAAAGTCAATACTTTGCAGCTTTTCTCATTAATTTCTCAATAAATTTGGCAATGAATTTCAATCACAGAACTCGGCAGGGTGAGCCAGGCGCCGCGGCATGCATGGGGAACACAAAGGCCGTGGCAGGCGGGCATCGTGCGCCAGGAGACGCTGTCCCTAGCCGACCCGGGCACGGCAGCAACGGCCCGCTCTGACACCCTGAGCGCCAGGTGGCCGAGCCCCAGTCCCCGCATCGCAGCGGCCCGGCTTTTCCAGCGGCACGCCCACTGTGGCCCTGACAGCCCCTGGGGAGGCTCGCACCCACCCCGGGTTGGCCTCTGCTTCCTGGGACTCCCTCCCGGAGCCCCTCCAGCCCAGGGTACCTTGTGTCGCCAGGACTTCTGAGGACGCGAGAGGCGCCACACTTGACTTCGAATTGGAAGTTGGGCCCACCTCGCCACTCCAGAGGGGTGTTCCCACGCCCGGCCGGGTGCACTGGGCCTCCCTGCATGGCTCCCCCGTGCTGGCACTGCCTGGCGGCTTTGTGACGGAACATCAGACCAGAAAAGAGTTCCTTGTTCCCCAAATAACAAACTTGCTGACCCCATTGGATGGCATGCAAACAGCTCTGTTTACATACCTCAAGGAATACCCTGGACATTGGCCTCGTAGTCACGTCCAAACCATGACCACTGAGCCCAGGCCTGCAGCTCAGGAAGACTGAGGCCCGGGCCGTCAGACGCTCCCCCTTCTCTGGGGCTTGGCCCCCAGGGACAGGGGCCCCCAAGACACACTCTCCAAGGAGGCAGGAGACGGGGGACCCAGCCACCCCCACCCCTCTCATCCCCCATCTTGGTTCCAGCAAAAGCAGCCTCTCTCCATGGGTGGAAGGGTCTGAACAAAAGGGAAGAAGGTGGCAAACAGAAACCACCCTCAAGGATAAAGAGCACAGACGATACAGGTCACACCGCTGTTAGCAAGAGTAACTGCAGCCGGCCTGTGCGCTCCCCCTCCCAACAGAATGCTCTGGAGCACCTTCCAGGCAACCTTCCCACGTGGAGTCCGCGTGAAACCTCAGTACAGAGGCAAGCTGAGGGACGCCTCTGGCATGACCCCCACCCCGCACCACGGATGGAGGTGGCCCAGCCCCCCAGGAAGCCTCCCCTTCCCTCCTGTGACCCCCCACCCCGCCACCCCGCCACCCCCAGGGCGCACTCCCCAGCCCACTCATTCACGTGCTCCTCCTGGAAAGCCATCACTGAGTCACAGCACCTGCCCTACTCAGCGCAGGCACATAGTGGGTGCTCCATCATAACGATGAAGGACCATGGTGACTCCGGGGACCTCCTGAAAATATGAGACCAATGGAGAAGGTTTATTTCCGTTTTTGACTTGGAGAAGCCAGAGAGAACACAACGTTTCCCGTATGTCCACACAAGAACCCGCTCACGCGTCTTTCACAGCAGCATCGCTTGTCTGACAGTCGGCCCTCCGTATCCCCAGTCCTAAACCCTCAGATGCGACCAAGCGCAGCGATGACCTTGGATTCGAAGGACTGCGCTGCAAGGGGCTCAAGCATCCGTGGGTTTGGTCCTGGAACCTGTCCCCAACAGGTCCCAAGGAGGGACTGAAGCAAGATGATCGGATGCTTCGTGGTCCCAGCACAATGGGAGACCATGCGGCCACACAGAGAAAGGCAGCACGCGCAGGGCCGTAAGCCAACAGTGCCCTCCCACAGGACCCCGGGCGCCGTCCCGACCAGCGGAGGCACAGAGCAAAGAGCTGGAGGCCTCCGAGGCTTGGAGCGGCGGGGCGGGGCGGGGCGAGGCGGGGCTGCTGATGGCTGCTTGGGCGCTTCTGTCGGGGAAGGTTCTCCGTTAGTGGTGGCACAACCTTGTGACCCTCCTAAGAACCGCTTAACGGTATGCTCAAATGGGTGGGTTTTAGGCTGTGTGAGCTGCTGCTGCTGCTAAGTCTCTTCAGTCGTGTCCTACTCTGTGCGACCCCATAGATGGCAGCCCACTAGGCTCCGCCGTCCCTGGGATTCTCCAGGCAAGAACATTGGAGTGGGTTGCCATTTCCTTCTCCAATGCAGGAAGGTGAAAAGTGAAAGTGAAGTTGCTCGGTCCTGTCCGACTCTTCACAACCCCGTGGACTGCCGCCCACCAGGCTCCTCCGCCCATGGGATTTTCCAGGCAAGAGTACTGGAGTGGGGTGCCACTGCCTTCTCCATTTGGATAAAGAACAGAATCTGAGGCGACTAGACCAGCACACACCCGCCTGCCAGGCCCTTACCCAGGGAAGGCCTCGTGTGGTCCGAATGCTGTTGGAGGGGAGTCTGGCACTTGTGTAAAAGAACAGAGGCTGCAACTGGGGTGAGCAGGCCTCCAGTTGGGGGGAGGGGCCTGGGGAAGAGACACCCCACCCCCCAACTCAGGAAGGCTCTGCAGCCGCCCTCAGTCCCCACGGAGGCGTTTTTAACTCCGGCTTTTTAAGGTGAATAAAGAAGAAAGGCAAGGCGCTAAGTCACAGCCTTTGAAGACAGTGTCAAGGTCAGTGTAAATACTGACAGGGCCAAGAAGAGTCCCTGAGCACAGGATTCCGGGTTATGTCTCTCAAGTAAAACAGACCTGTTTCTTCCCAAGGGGCCCCCCCAAATCCCCAAACGTGTGGGGTTCAGAAGGCCTGTGGGACCTCACCCGCCTCTGGGCCCCGCCACCCAGCCCGGACTTGCTCCCCTCAGCTCCCCCACCCTGGGCTCAAGTTCTGCCCTGTGCCTGGAGACCCTCGACCTGCCTGGAGACTCCCAATCCGCCTGGAGACCACGGAGACCCCGACGTGCCTGGAGAGCCCCCGACCCTCCTGGAGACCACTGACCCGCTGCCGAGGTGCAGTCCGCCCGCCCCAAGCACCCATGTCTGCAGAGGCTCCTCCCACAGTCCCCACAGCCACCCCTCTTCCCAGAGAATCGAGCCTCTTCCAGGACTTCCTGGCCAGCGCTTCTCATCCTCATGCCTGAGCAGCTGGAAGAGGCCCAGATGCGGCCGAGGGCGGCCCGGAGCCAGGCCCCAGGCTGCCCATGTGAAGCCGGCGGGGTCCCCCAGGGGAACCCGGGGAACCCCGCCACACCCCCAGCACCAATGAGATGCAGGCGGTCTCTGGCCTTTCCTGATCACCTGCAGAGAACCTGGCTCAGGTGGGCCTCGGGGAGACGCTGACCACGGGAAGCCACAGGCCAATTCCCAGCTGTGTGGACAAGAGGCCTCTGCACCGCCCCCCGACGCCCGGCCTCCCTGAAAGACCACTGCCGCCCACGGGTGTTTCCTGAGCGCAGAGGCTGGAGGGGCCAGAGATTGGGGCATTGGGCGGTGAGCAGCGGGGTGAGCGGCGTCCACCACCCCAGGCCTGTCTCCGGGGGGCCTCACGGACAGCATACGTGAGTCTGCGGCCCCAGCACCTCCCACCCTGTAGCTCGCGCTAACGGGTCAGCTTTCAAAACCACCTCCGTGTTCACCGGCGACCAGCACACAAGGCAAACCGATTCTGGCCCGGGGACCCTGTGGCCCGATACCACAAGGGTCACGAGCGCCCTGGCTGCACGGCCATCCCCACAGGCTTGCGGGTGTCCTGTGCTGGGGGCGTTAGGGAAGGGCACCAGGCTGGTCTTCACAAGCGGGCGGAGGTGACGGTTGGGCCTAGAGCAGCCGGCTGGGCCCCGGGGCCAGGCGCACGGATTCTGAGACTGGGTGGGACAGCCCTCCCACCCCCAGGGCTGAGACCAGAAAGGCCCAGGGGAGTCCTAGGCAAAGGGCGTCTCCCGGGAGGATGAAAGGGCTGAAAAGATGGGAAGAAACCTGGCCAAACTCCCCCACCTCCAAACGCTCAGAGGCCCCGGCTGTGGTCCTCGTTGGTCAGCAGGTGCTTGGAGTGGGAGAGGGTCAGCCCGTGGAAGGCTGGCCTACCACCAGGGCTCACCGTGTTGGGAGGTGGGTCTCCATCTGTGGAGGTGCAGGCAAGGGCCCTCGGGAGAGCTGGGAAGGACAGCATCCAGGGGGTGCAATGATGGACCCGCTGCCAGGCTGCATCTTTAAGGAGCGTCCCCCAAAGATGATCTACGTCCACCAGTCCCGAGATGGGCAGTGGCCCACGGTCTCCACAGGAGACTGTGTGTCTCATACTCAACAACCTCGGTAAAGAGTCTTCTGGAGCACATCCGCCCACCACGAGCACCCAGAGCCCTTGTGCAACCCAGGGACTACAGGCTCTTTAAGAGCATTTGAAAACGTCCGTGTATTTGTTTCTGGGGGTGGAGCACACAGCTCACACCCGATGAAGACGTTCCAGGTGTTGCTGCTTTATTGAAAAGTCATCCTAAGAAAGAATGATTCAGCTTGTACTTTCTATGGAATACAATGAATAAAAAAAGGCCCAACCAATTCAAACGGTAGTTTTTTAAAAAATGATCTTTCTGTCAGGTTGAGCTTTTGGCTCAACTTAGAGCCTAAAGTGAAAGTGAAAGTCGCTCAGTCGTGTCTGACTCTTTCCGACCCTTTCTGACTCTTCTCCAGGACAGAATACTGCAGTGAGTAGCCTTTCCCTTCTCCAGGGGATCTTCCCAACCCAGGGGTCGAACCCAGCAGATTCTTTACCAGCTGAGCCAGAAGGGAAGCCCCAAGACCTTCCCAAAATAAAGGTTTCAAATGAAAACCTGGGCGGCCCAGGACCCCAGGGCACCGGCTTGCAGGGATGTGGAGGGAGGAGCCCCTCGGTCCCTGTGGGGACTGTCCTTGTTCCTTCTCTCCTAGGACCACAGGCCAGCCTGCTGCTTCTGCTCCTGGTCAGCAGGCCCACAGCTTCCTTGGTGGGCTCTCCACTGAGATGGCCGTTCGTCCCGCAGCTTCCCCGGCCTCCTCCCGGATGCGGTGGGCGCTCCTCCCCGCAGGTGACACAGCTTTGATCTGTACGCCCTCCTCGCTGCCTTAGCCCGCTCTCCCGCTCCCGGGCACTCCCCCGGGCTCTGAGAGCAGCCCCAGGGGCAGGTGGGCTCCCTGACAGGCCAGAGACACCAAGTCAAGTCCCAAACTCGCCCTGTCCCCGTGGGGCAGGGGGCTGGCGGCCCGCAGCCCCTCCCTCGCCGAGGGAACCCATGACCCCTGTGTCCTCCGGGGAAGACGAATGGCTGTCTCCTCCCAGCTCTGTGTTGTCAGGTTCGGTGCTGAGAGTCAATACCTTCACCTTGGCGTGGAAACTTCCTGATTTATCAGCCAGCTCCCCTCCCAGGCGAGCGCGGCCTCGCCACGCACAGCCATCGGGCTCCGGGAAGAGCAGCCTGTGGTCACAGCACTTGGAAAACAAGCAAAGCCCCTCTGATGACAGACAAATGTGTCTTGTTAGCAACTGCCCAAAAGCGCTTGACTTGTACTAATAACAAAAAGGGCATGCTGGTCACCGTGGGTCCAAAGACGAAGCACCCTGTCACCAGCCTGGTTGGGAAATTAGCAAATAATGTTCTTTTCCTTGATAAATGGGTGACAGCTTCCTCTCACCAATCATTTCTAACATTTTGATGCATGCCTATGATCCCACTGGAGGAGCAGAAAAGTTTACTGGCCCTCAATTTTCAGATGATGAATGGAGCGCCTCTAAATGTGCGATTTCTGGATGAGGTATAGTTCATTTTAAGCAATTCTAGTAAATGGGTGTCACTGATTAGGACAGATCGTCTCCTTGCGCAACAGCACACACGGTGTGTCTCATTCCCCGGCCTCCTCCGAGACAGCAGGCAAGGGGACGGCAGGCACCCGGGAGGCCTAGCCGCCTGGCTCCTGAGAGGGACACGGGGCTGGGCAGGCGTCCCCCACGCCGCGCCGCGTGCTGGCGGACTCACTGGTCGCCATCTGGTCCAGGGCTGGGCTGCACCATGCAGACGATCCCAGGGGGCCCGCCCCTTCCTCTGTGGCCCCGAGGAGCCCCACCAATGGCCCCATAGACAACCAGGTGGTCTGCTCGCCATCCCTGCCAACAGGGACAAGTTCGTCCTCTGCCCCCGGCTCGCAGCCAAGGACGAGCAAAGGTAAGTGGGGCGGGCGAGACATCCTGCTGGAGTTGTGCATTGTCTGGGGGGCTATGTCAGCTCGTGGGCCCTGAAGGGGTCTCCCCAAGCTGCTTTTCCAACTGACCGCCCTCACGTTAAAAGCAAGTCTGTCTGTCCTCCAGGGCGGCAGAGGTTGCCACTGACACCATCCGACTGGCGAGCAGGAACCAGCGAGGGCCTTGGGTCTGCAGGGTCCCCACTACAGCCAGGAACGCCCGGGGAGCCGCTGAGAGCCGCTGGGCCTCACTGGCCAGGACGGGGAAGCCAGGAATCACAGATATGGGCTGAAAGTGTCCCCCAAACCCCCAACCTGAAATGCAAACACCTCCCCCGCATCCACCTCCGTGGTCAAAACCTGATCACCAAAATAATCACGTGGCTTACATTTAAGGGGAAGGAAGGCATGAGCAAGCAGTTTAGCAAAGTAAAAATAGTATGATTGGTGGGAGGCAATTAGGAATCGTCCGCTCTGGGGATACAAGTAATCTGTTTGAGAGGCACTGGGCTGGGAGACAGCAGGTCGGCGTGGCAGTGGTCGAAGGGTATCGACTCTGCTGCGTGTCATCAGCTGTTGACAGAATCACGTCTGAATGCACACACAAGAACTTTAAAACACTTCAGAAATGCCCGCACCCTTTGAGAGGCGGGCCCAAGTGTGGGTTAGGTAGTGGGAGACTGCCAAAGGACGTGGTGGCCCCCGGGGCAAGCCGACAGCCACCCCTGGTGCCAGACAGCTCCTGAGACAGAGTGAGCGCCTTCCCCCACTCCCCGCCCTGGACATGTAGCCAGTTTTAAGCCGACTCCTTGGGAAAGCCCCTGATGCTGGAAAAATTGAAGGCGAAAGAAGGGGGCGGCAGAGAATCAGATGGCTGGATGGCATCGCCGACTCAAGGGACATGGGTTTCAGCAAACTCTGGGAGGTATTCAAGGAAAGAGGGGCCTGGCGTGCTGCCGTCCATGGGGTCGCAGAGAGTCAGACCTGACCGAACAGCTGAACAACAACAACAAATGATTAAAAAAAAAAAACAAAAACCCTTATCAGGAAGAATGAAAACTGCTGGCAATCGCTGGCTGAGCCTCGTGTCTGAGCTGCACATCTCAGTGCAGAAGGCGGCCGTCTTTCTGTCCCCATCTCGTCCACACTTGGCCGCCATGCTCGGCCCCTGCCACTCCGGCCCTGGCACGGCCTCTGCCACCATCCTGCTCAGTAACTGAACTGGCTGTGCCCGTGGCAGCCTGCATGTTCATGCCTGGCCATTTGTGATAATTCCTTTAATTGAGCAAAAGAAATCTCTAAACTGAGGGGGGGTCAGCCACACATTCGGGCACCAGAGGGCTACAGGAAGAGCCCCTGGCTGCCACACCCACGAGTCAGGCCACCACCAACCAGCTCCTGCCCTTCCATGTTACAGGGAACCCTCTGCCACACGGACACGCTGGCAAAAGGGACACTTCTGATCATGCAAAAGCACCTCACGCTCGCAAACGCTGTCTGTAAAAGCAGTTTTCCCTCGAACATAATTTCAATTAGAAGCATACAAATTCCAATTTGTCTTAATCGAGTAACACCGCAATGCTTACATTCTAATTAAAAAATAATTTCTTTTATTGCTCTGAACAACTCGATGTCTTTCTACTGGTTGAAATTATAAACGTGAGACTGTTCGCTCTGCCCATGGAGTTCCTCAGGTAGGATATTGCGGGACTGCTTTAATTATTATTAAACGAGCTAACGATACACTATTAGACAAATTTTAAAACAAGCACTGCACTCAATTATTAATCTGCACTGTTCACTTTTAAACGCAGCAAATATCTCATTAATTTAATTTTAGGTGCCCACCCGTTTATATTGCATTTTACAGTCTGGAAGGCAATTTACTATTAACTGGCAATTACATACAGAGTGATTGTTAATTCTGCTCCTAAGTGCTAGCCGCTTGAAAACTGTTCTCTCTCTCTAATTTTTGACCTTCTTGCAACAGGGGTGAGGCGCGCTGGGAATACAAAGGACTGGTGTGGAGGAGCCGGACATGCCACTGTGACTCATTCTTTTAATTCACCGTGCTAATCAACTGCACTACCACCACCTCCCAAGGTAATTCTGCCTTCACTGGGGCTGAAAGCAGCCGGCAAAGGGGACTGGCTGGGTGGGCTTGGTCTGCCCCCCACCACACACCCACTCTGGGTTGACACATCGGGTCTGGTTCCGAAGAAACTGGGGTTTTTCTCAGCTGCTGTAAACAGCTCGTTTAGACCTTGGCCTCTGGCGGCCTGGCCACCTCACCCAGGAGGGCTCAGGGTGACATATCCCCGCGGGCCGGACTGCTGATGGGAGCCAGACGCCCAGGGGATGGGGCTGCCCGCAGGCTGTCCGGCCTCCAGGAGGGCTGGCGCAGCCTGCGGAGGGGAGCAATTCCCTGTGATTGCACCTCTGTCCCCATCAATTCCAGGGCAGCACAAATCAGACAGAAGCTTCCAGGTCAGACAGGTTATGACCCCACCTTCCCTCCACTCCCAGAGAGCGCGGGGCCCCCTAGCCCTGACGCGCGTTTGAAATGTATATTCCCGTTGATGATGGGGGAGGCGAAGATGAGCCCCCCACAGGAGGGGCCCCAGCTGGCTGAATGGCTTCACTGAGGCATCCATTCACGAGACAACCCTTTGTGGAGGAAACCCCAGAGCCTTGGACTGCTGGGACAATGAGCATGGGGTCTGAGAAGCCCCCTCTCCGTGGTGTGGACACAGCACCGGCCACAGAAACGGACGACGGTCACCGGGACACAGCTGTCCCTGGAACGGACTCAGGACACTCGTTTCCCTGCGGGCAGGGGCCCTCTAGCCAAGGAAGATTTTCTGCCCCGCTGGGGCACCCCAGCTCACCCACGCCCCGTGGCACCTGAGCGGCTGGGCCTCGGCCCTGGGACACCAGCTGCCCAAGCCACAGTGTCCGCACACCCTCCCTCCAGCCATGACGCTCGGCTCGTCGGCCCTCCTGCCTAGGGGGCTGCGGTCCCCGGTAGCCCCCGGAGCACTTAGAGGAACCAGGCCTTCCTGCCGTCACGTCTCTTCTGAGTCAGCACCCCAACCACAGCCTGCGGGTCTCTGCACCCAGAGCCCGAGGGTCAAGAATTGGGGATCTGGAGACCCGCTGGGGGCATGGCTGGGAGGCCAGAGGGGCTGACTCGGGCGGAGGGTCCCTGTCCATCTGGGGCAGACCCAGGTGGTCCCACCGCCTACAGATGTCCCCACCCCACAGTGCCTGGCCCAACCTGGCATCCATGTGGCCCGTGGCCGCTCAGGGCCTGCCAGCAAATACATGTCCCCTCCTCCGAGGGACCTAGATGCCTCAGCGGCTATTCCTGGGAGCTCAGGTCACACATGCACCCAGGGGGCAGCGGAAGCGGGGGTCAAGCATCCCCCAGGGGCCCCAGGCAGGATGTGGGGGTCGGGTGGCCCCCAGGGCAGGACGCGGGGGTTGGGCGGCCCCCAGATCCCCAGGGCGATACCAGGCAGGGTGGAGCAGGGCTCCCACTGCCCACATCCTGAGCTCATGGCCAGAAACCCAGCGGGGCACCCACAGGTCAGCAGTGGTCATGCAGAGGCAGCTGACTGCTGCGGGGAGACAGCCCATCGGGGACCCTGCCCGCCCCCAGCTCCTGGCGGCCTCGGTGGTCCTTCTACCCAGAAGAGCTCCCGCTGTGGCCACGGGCACGAGGCTCACAAGAGGCCCCGGCTGCTGCCCCGCTTCCTGGGTCTTTATTATTTAGCAGGCTGGGGCCGCAGTGGGGGGCCGCAGTCCATCATCTCCTGGTCACAGCAGGGGGCCCAAGTCCCCGCCCTGGAGGTAGGCGCCCATCAGCGTCCCCAAGGTCTTGGGCCCCAGGCAGCATGCGCTGGCCCCAAGGGCGGAAACGGCCCCTCCCTGCCCTGCTGACTCGCTCAGCGCTGCTCAGCGCCCAACTGGAGGCTGCCTCGCCCCATCAAGGATGCAAGCCTCGCTGCAGCCCAGGCTGTCAAGGGTCTGGGCGCCTCTGGACACGGCAGCCCTGCTCTCGGCCGGGACCTGAGCCCGGGGCAGCCCAGGGGTGACACTGGGCCGGCCGGAAGAACTTACACTTCGGATCTGCTTCCTAAAGGGGGAGGAGGGTGAGTCGCCTCCACTCCTCACCCCACCCCCGAGTGGAAGGCACCTCCGTTCTACCTCGTCATCCACCCGTGGGACAGAGGAGAGGCCCACATCCCAGAGGAGCCCAGGCCTGTCCCCCAGGTGCCCTGTGTGGGTGACGGCATGTGGTCAGACCCCGAGGCCCAGAACAGGCTCCTGCGGGGACCTCCCGGCCACCCTGACCGGGTGAGCATATGGAAGCCACGCTGTCTGAGAGCAAGCCCTCACCCCTAGGGGCTCAGCACGCGGAGCCCTCTCAGACATCCCAGCCTCTGTGGGCGGCAGGACCAGAGGCTCCAATGCAGACAAGCCCTGTGGTCACTGTGGTCTTTCTCCACAGCAGCCTCAGACGGGTCGTGTCCTCCAAGCCGCCTGTGTGCAAAGCACTGCGGCACACAGCTTCCGGATGGCGATCCAGGACCTCAGAGGGGACCCTTCCTGGTGATGTCCGGGTGCCCAGCCCCGCACAGAATTCAGACCCTCCGTCAGCAGCAGGGTGGTGTGCGGTGTGAGGCCCCAGGCTGGGCGGAGACCTGCTTCTGTTATCCACAGGTGTGGGTGACCTTGGGGACACGGCCTGACCTCTGGGACCTCACGGGGCAGCCACCCCTTGGACGCTGGGAACGTGGTTACCGACAGCCCACCGCCTCCTTTTACAGGCAGGATCACAGACGGGGTGAGGGCGTCACACCAGCTGGTCAAGGATGCAGAGACTTCCCCGATGACACCACCCCCTGGCTCACCCGCCAGCCCTCCCTGCAGAACCTGTGCAGGGACCCAGGGGCCATGGAGAGGCCCTCCCGGATCAGGAAGGCTGGAAAGGTGGACTCACCGGTGTAGACGAACCGCCCTGGAGCACCCTTACAGAACTGCTTGGACTTGTACGACAAGGTGACTTCGACGACTCCAGGAATGTGCCTCGGCGGCGTCTGGACACGGATGGCGTGGGGCGTGATCAGCTACAAGAACCATACAGTGAAGAGGCCTTCAGCAGCCTGGGCGTAAGAGGCGGACACTTGCCAGTTGGACATAATTACCAAAAATGAGCACAATTGGACCATCGTCTCGGAATGCTCCCTCCGAGCTGTCACCCAGACTCAGGACCTACAGTTGCGCTTTCAGGAAAAAGTCTGCAAATGATCCCGGGTGTAGTTTGCAGGAAAGGCCACAGGGCATCATTCATATGAAAATTGCCACCATATGTCTCCTTAAACCTGCTCCTAGTAATTCTAGCGCTAATTGTTCCAGGGCACTCGGGACCTCTGACAGCAGGTTTGAAACCCCAGGGCTGGAGAGCAGGGGGCAGAGTTCTGCACCCGCCCAGCAGAGAAGCCCCTGCCTTGGGCGCACCGTCGGCTTTCAGGGGATCGGGCGGCGGGTGGCGCCGTCGACCGAGTGTCAGACGGTCCATGGACAAAGCCACGGCGGGAAGTGGACCGATCTCGCGGGCTTACCTCGCTCCACACCAGCATTGTCCCGAACACAACTTGGAGCCCGTCGAAGAAGTTGTCTCCGATGATGATCACGGTCGCGCCCCCCGTGGTCCAGCCTTCACTGGGACTGATGGCCTTGATGCACGGAGTGGCTGCCCACACAAGACAGAGAACGGGACCTTAGCGGCCGCCCCACCACCGCCACGCTGTCCTCCTCCAGCCACGCCAGACACCGCAGGAGACGGGCGGGCAGCCGCTCCTCCGGGCAGCACGCAAAGGGCAATCGTAGATCAGCGTGTTGATGCGTTTAAAGCAAACCCTTAAATGTTTTATAAAGCAAAGGCCAAGCCACTGAATACTACTGAGTAAGAAAAAACAAAAAAAAGAAAGCGGCTTGATATAGCAAATTATGTGTCAGGGCAAATATGACGATTACAAATGATTAAGCAGCGCGTGCATGTGGCACGTCGATTTATCTGCTTTGCGGGCAGATCTGAGCAGAGTCAATCAAAGGCTGTTGGGGAGATGGAGGAGCGAATGCCTTGCATTTCGATTCCTCATAAGCAGCTAATTGGGTTGGGTTTTTTCATCCATGAACTTTGCCTTTTGGTTCAAAACTTCATTTTCCTCTGTCACTTCACAATTACTACTTTTCACTTTTCATCAGGAAAAAAAAATCAAAAGCACGATATTAATACTTTTGTCAAAGGTGCACATTTTACATCTAATGTTGTTTGTCGACAGGAATCCCCTGCCGCTGGCCTGACCTCCCTTTGTCTCCGGAGCGCTCACATTTGCATGAGTTATTACAATGCTGCTGCTCGGGGCCTGCTGGGGGGGGTGGTGTAGACAGACCGCAAGGGCAGGCACAGGGGAAAGACCAGGAGGCCCATGCTCCCAGCAGCCCCATGCTCCCAGCAGCCCTGCCGCGAGCCTGCGGAGGCAAGGCTGAAGGCCACAGCCTCGAGGAGGCGGCTTTGTCCTCTGATCGGCTCTTCTCCTGCACAGGGCTGGGGACCATCTCCACCACCTGAGAGGGCCTGTCGTGAGCAGAGACCCAGTGCAGAGAGAGCTGGTTGCTGGGGAGACGCGGGGCGCGGCCCTCTGACCGGCAGGCCTCCTCTGCCGGGCTAGGCACTGTGGTTGGGACACTGGGACTCTCTGTGCCTATATCTTTGGTACAAAGAAGAGGCCTGCATGATGGGCGGCCGTGTGGCCCCTAGGCTCTGCCGCGTCTCCTGGATGACGTGGTCTGGACACAATTACAGCCTAGACAGGAGCCAGCACGGGCCTTGGTCCTCCGTGGAGAGGAGGAAGAGCCCCCAGCGAGCCCTGGGCGCCCCCGTGTCACCCGGATCCTCCTGGCGTCGGGGTGGTGTGGGTGCCGAAGTGAGCGGGACATGGAGGAGCTTGACTCCTGGCCCGAGGGGCCCTCCCCGTTCGGTGATCTTCCACCACTTGCAACCACCTCGGTGGAGATTCGTCCAGAAAACAGTAACGAAGGCTTCGTACACACGTGGCGGCTTGACCACGCGGCCCCCACCCACCAGCTGCGGGGACAAGCCTCCCAAGGACGCCCGGGCCTTACTAGGCTGTCCATCCCATGTGAGCACGCCCCTACCCCCGCCCCCCAACCCCGTGTAGCTCAGCTCCTGATAAATCATCGTTTTAGACTCTGGGTCAGCTCTGGCCACACGTCTTCATAAGCAGGACTTCCCGGAAGCCTGCGCGTGGCTCGCTGACGGGTCAGAGGCAGCAGCAGACACGGGAGTTAATCACGGCAGGTATTGTTGTTGAGCCGGGCCGACACCACCTTCCTTTGTTTGCTCTAATGTTGGACTAGCGGGGGCTCTATTTGCTCATCCCCGCGAGGCTCCCTCAGCAGCAGACGCACAGAGCACACACGGGGAGCCTGCCCTTAACTAGCGCTGTTGACTTCATGCTAATAAGTTCATACAAATTTTCATTTCTGAGGCTTCCGAATGACATTTGCTTTTCTTAATTGCATGGAGAGCATTTGAAAAGGATCAGCTCTCTAAAGACTGACAAGTCCCCTCCAAGGGGGTGACCTTCATCAGCACAGCCAATTATGGCAAATAATTCACAAAAAAAAAAAAATTACAGTAAACAAATTTACTTTGGAGGTGAGAAAAGGAAAAAAAAAAAAAAAAAAAACCTCCAGGATCTCCTGCCCGCACAGGAGATGGCTGTCTGGCAGCTGTGGCCCAGTGGAGAAGCCACAGCTCGGCTCCTCGGCAGAGAGATCCCAGGGCCAGCCTCGCCTCCTCCGCGGCGATAGCCATCTTCCTCCTGCCTGTATTTGCATACATTTCAATGCACACAGAGAGAGGGAACATGTGTTCAATGGGAACCATAGCAAAATGAATTACACAGACAGCGTCAGAGATCTCATGATAGGCGTGCACAATACACTCGAGCAGATGACGGGAGCTGGCACCGCGGCCGAAGCCGGGCGGGGAGGAGCAGGGATGCGGCGGGAAGGGACTGCCCCCCGCACCCCCCTACCATCTTCCTCGTGCTGGGACGCAGCCCTGAAGACACCGCCTGGGCGGCCCACTCTTCCGTGTGGCCCAGGCTCCCTCCGGGGGCCTCCCGCCCTGCTCATCTGACCTGCACCGCGAGCTGCCTTAACTCCGGGAGCCCCCCTCTCAGCCTGTGGGGTAGAAGGGCACCCCGGCTTTCCCCCACCCACCTTGGATGCCCACGAGGATGGGCTGGTCTGGGAACCAGGGTGCCCGATGGCAGGGGCTGGCACGAGCATCTCAGAAAATGAATGTGGATGCCACCTGAGCCCAGAGATGCTGACTGAACCGCTGGGGTCCCCTGGCCTTTCTGTAGGGGGCAGGGGGGGGGGTCTCATCCAGGATTCTGTTAGTAAACAGCTTCCTGTCCTGGCTCCTGGTAATCAGCGTGCTCTCCTGAGTACCACCACAGCGCTGCCACCTTCCCTGCGTTCACAATATCGAGGCCCTCCAACAGGCCTAATCTTGCCTCATGAAGACTCCTTTGTTCTGCCTGCTAAAATGTCTTGTAATTGTGCTCGAGATGTCCAGATGGCTGGCTGATACTCCAGCTGATGGGATTATACCTTTTACCTCTCCTAGGGCCATCTGTTCCCTTAACTCGCTAAAGCCCCCGCAGCCTGGCTTCCGTCGACCTCGCTGCATAAACCTAACCGCATTACGGCACTTGGCATGCAAATCGCTCTTGCTGCAGGCCGGGTGCTGGGCAGGGCCCACGCAAGGTTTAAACAGGGTTGGAGGCGTTTACGAAGGGACAAGTGACAAGGAAAAAAAAAAAGAAAGCAAGCCCGGGTTCTTCTGGGCTGCGCTGGAAGGTGGCACGGCTGTTTTCCGTCACTTGTGTTCAATACTGTAAATAATCTGCCTTGCTTTTTTGTGAGCTCAGAGGCTGCGGTGGCAGACATCCACAGCAGCAGGGGGAATTAGTTCACTTGGAAGTCATCAGCGAGTGTGTACACACTGCTGGTGAATATTAGATGATTGGATAATGAGGTGTTAGCCAGGAGAGGCTGCAGAGAGGCCCAGATCTATGCTTTCTGGGGGCACCTCTTCCTTAAAGAATGCAGGCCCTGTTCAAAGCCAAGATGGCACCCAGTGGTAGGTACTAACCAGGAAGAAGGAAGGAAAGAGAATGACACAGACTGGCCCAGAAACGAACTCCCTAAGTGCCAGCCCTCGCAGGGAGTGGAGGCAGTATCTCTCTTGGTCCCAGAGAGACCCCTGTCGTGTTGTGTAGGGCACCTGAGAACAGGGCAGCAGTCACAGAGTGCACAGAAAGCTCCCCAGGACCGCAAATGCCTTTCTTGAAGACCTACACAGATCAGCTCTCAGAGTCACCTATTTTCATCTTTCACTTATGAGTCATTTTCGGGGGTGGAGTAACATATTCCAATCTCTTAATGTTGATTTAAAAAAAAAACTGAAAAACCTAAAAAAAAAAAATCTCAAACCAGACTGCTTCTCCAAATAGCTCTTGATGAGTTGCGTTTTATCTCCAAGGTACCCAAGAGTGGCCTTTATTTTCCTAAATGCTATATTTTCTGCTTACAGTCAAATGCTTTTTCGTGCTACTTACAAAAATAAATACTCATACTTTGCTCAGATCATAATAGCTCATTAGAGGAGGCTGATTTTGGACCCAGACTACAACCAAACACCAGAGGGCCATGGGGCCATCCTGAACCTATCACGTTGCCAGCGCTGGCCCTCTGGGGAAGCAGGGACCGAGGACTGGGATCCAACCTTCTTAATTGTGAACCTCATTAGTGATGGTTACTAAGCAAAACACACACCTACCTTCACTGCAGAGAAAGGAGATAAACAGTACGTCACAGATTCTAATGACTCTGGCGCCCAGGGCGACCTTTAATTATTATATTTTTGTTCTCTTACACCTTAGTCATTAATGTAGAAAAACAAATTAGTTTATTTTTGTGGACTGCAGCAGGTTCATAAATTGTCTTCCCATTCTGACGTCTGAATCATACTTCATTCTGATGGCCCGGCAAGGGCTTTGTTCATTTTCCTGTGAACAGTCTGTCTGCCCCACGTGCAGCTCCTGAACCCAAGACCTCAGTCTAGAGAGTTTGTCTTAAAATCACTTAGTCTACAGGCTCTTTGAAGAATTTCATCATGCTGCTGTGTTTGCAATTGACTTAAAAAAAAAAAAAAAACTCACGTTACTTTCCCAGCAATTTTCATTGGTCAGAACCTCATGCTTTTCATGGACTGTTTTATAGGGGACCAGACCTTATGTTAGGGGGAGATACCCGCCTGTCCACACAGAGCAGGTGACAGGGTAGCTTGGAAAGGTCCGTGTCTGTGTGTTTCTGAATCCTGACTACAAGCCTATCACCCTTACTAAATTTCTTCTCATTTAACAAGCAAAACAAGAAGTCCATCACTTGGAAGCGTTTGGTACACATTTTATGCTGTTTTTTTTTTTTTCTTGTTCCCTCCACTCATACCCCCACGTGTGGACACACACACGTGCGTGCGCACGCAGGCTGTCTCCCCACGGAGGGCCAGGAGGTCCCCGAAGCCCACAGGACCAGGATGTGAGCACCCTAGCAGGTGCCCAAAGCCTTGGGGATGACCCGGATGGAGGCTTACAAGAAGCCAAAAAAGCCTCACATAAATGAAAACTGCAGGAAATGCTCTATAAGCAAAAGAGACAAATCTTAGACACAGCTCAACCAATAAAGTGAGGGCCACGGGGGTGAGCAGGGTGGGAAAGCCGAGCCCGCCGACCCCACCAGTGGGGGAGGGGAGGGCGCCGCCCCGAGGACGTGGGGACCAGGGAGGGGCCGCTGGACATGAAACCACAACAACAGAAAGGATGGCGCGAAGAAAAGGAAGCATCGCAAATAAAAAGAAGACGCTCAGCGTGTGCCTACCATTTTCCAGATAAGAAGGGGCCGTACCTTCTGACGGGTCCAGGCGGCGGGCCCGCCGCCCGTGCTTGGAGTTGTTGTGCACAAACATGTTGTCGGACACGGCCAGCACGTGGCCGTCCACGTTGACCGTGGTGGACACGACAACCTGCGGAGACAAGGGCCGGTGAGACCCGAGGCAGACGGGAGCAGGGCCCACTAGGCAGCGGGCCCCCCCCGAGCCCCCCGCGGCTGCTCCTGGATCTGCCTCGAAGCCACGTGCGCGCACACACACAGCCTTTTTCGGCTAATGGGGTGGGTGGGTTGTTTTGTTGTGACTCAAGATTGCTTCTCTTCCAAACCCGCTGCACTAATTACAGTTTAATCTCCTATTATGCTAACAAGTGAATCCAATTCAGAGGGAAAAATTCTTCTTCGCCATTAGCTGCAGAAACACCCCTCCAGCCACTCGTCTTAAAGCTACCGTTTTGATTGATCTGTTCACATATTGATTAGATAGTTTATCTAATTAAAATGGGTTCACTGGAGACTGTCCTTCCTTGAGGAGTTGTGAGGATTCAGAGTTGTCCCCGCTCCCCTCCCCCTCCCCAAAAAAGGCTTCATAAATCAGAAGCTATTTCTACTGCCCACATTCTATCATCAAATGAGCCCAGGTCAATGTCACAGTTACAGCCAGTGTCTGATAATGAACGTTTTTGCATCTGAAAAGACCGAGCTGAATAGGAATAAAGTGGTTTCTGAGCAGGGAAAGTATCCTTTCTCACGTTCACAGTGAGGAAGGTGAGGACCACTCTGTCTGGGGAACGAGCTTCCTGCTGGAGGGATGACTCGGCCCTGATCCAGGTTCAGGCCCTCCCCAGTCTCAGTACTTCACAGGGGTAAAGAAGGAAGTCACGCTGGCAGGGACAGCCTTGCTCCCAGGGACACCTTCCCCGGGGAGCTTGCGACAAGCACCCCAGAAGCGGTGCCCCCGCCTAGCTAACAACTCAGGAAACAGGAAAAGACACCGGCCCTGAGATCCGCCTGGAACAGAGGGGCGCTGCATAATGCATTATCTCTGGGAGACCTGGGGTAGCTGAGACGTGAGCCCAGACGTGAGCCAGAGCCTGGATCTGGGGTGCGGGGAGCCCCGGTTCTTGTTCAGACAGCAGGGAGGGCCAGCTCCACCCAGAGAACCACAGCCTCACAGAGAACAGCTGGGCAGGTACGGGGGCACCAGGAGGTGGGCACACGTCAAAGCCTGCCACACGAGGTGGCGTAAAAGCCTCAGCTGTGGCAAGCCTCCGTGAACAAGGAGCCACACACGCAAGACGCAGGGGAGAGCTGGGGGGCGGACGGGGCAGGGCAGGGCAGCCAGGCGCTCGTGGGGATTCTTCACGCTTTCTGTGAAACTTTTCTGTAAACCTTAAACTGTTCTTATAAAAAGTCTGCTAGTTTAAAAAAATGACAGGTAAAACTGATTATAAGGAAAAGGTTTTCAAAAAGGCAAAGCTACATATTTATATGTAAAGGCATTCTACGTATTTGTATGTCAAGGTGTCTGTGAGCAACTAATGTCTTACAAAAGTCTCAGGCCCCACAAGAAGACGGCAAGGTATGACAAGTACCCACTGGACCCCCCCGCCCCCTGCCAAGGGAGGGACCACCTTCCTGGATGACCCTCTATTACTGTGGGCACTGCCAAGATTGTGCAAGTCTCCACAGCACAGGCCCCTCTGAGCCTCGAAATAATGCCAGCATCACTGCCAGTCCAGCGTCCCCAGGTCCAGGGTGAGACATCCCTGCCGCCCTGGCAGGGGTGGCTCTGACCCCGCTCTGGAACCACTACTGGCCTGGCAGGCTTGATGCCACGGTCACGCAGGTGCCCTCCTGGCAGCCTGTCTGCCAGTCCCCGCCCTGGGCACAGAGGGGCCTCGACCAACACGCCCCCACGTGGGATGCAGAGACACAGAAGTAACCCTGAGCCACACACCTGACCCTCTCCATTCCTCGACCATGATAAGTTCAAGAAACAAGAAAGGGTAAAAGTAAACACACAAAAGGACACCATCTCTGCTCTGTCGTCTCTATATAGGTCAGTCGCCAAGGGAAAAGTGTCGCTGAGCAGAGAGCGTGGCGGGCTGTGTTCCGTTTCACAGCTGGCCAGCCCCGCCATGCACCTACGGAAAGGTGCTGAGACTGATATGGGCTGGAAATGCGTGCAAGCCCTGACCTGCTGCTCAGCTCAGCTAAGTCTCCTGAGAGGCAGGGCGAGCAGCTCCAGACACTGGAGGAGGCCCTTCTAGGAACTGCAGGCCACGTGCGCCCGAGGCTGCCTGTGGCCACTGCTGAGCCTCGTGTGACCTCCGGTCCACCCAATGGACCGGTGTGGAGCCCTGCGCCCGAGGACCGGAAGCAGGCCCACTGCCTGCAGCAGACACATGACTCCTGCACCTGACTGTGGGCTGGCTGCTGGCTCCACCCCGACTGCTGGGCTGGATGTCAAGACAGGGGTCCGGTGTTTCACCCGAAGACTGAAGCACCACTTACATTTCTAGAAAAGCCTTGAGTGATTTGATGGTAAATCAAATGCCAAAGAAGAACCATCTGGCAATACCCAGCCTAGCAATGGGGGCCCACGTTCTTCGCTGGCAGGTAAGGACCAGTTCTGTGTCCCGGCCCAGATATTTTTATGATGAAAGTCAGTAAAATAATCCATCCTGTGTGCTGAGCACCCTTCCCCTGAAGCCACCTCCCGGTCATTCACAAAGGCAAGAACAACGTGACTGGATTGTAGTTTATCCAACTGAAAACCAACTGAACCCCAAACTGGCTTGCCACCTTGGTCCTTGAGAGCAAATCCTGGGATCTGAGGCCAAGCAGAGGACGAGTCAGCCTGGGTGCAGGGACGCAGTCCAGCTTGTAGGCGAGGAATCAGGGGATTCCTGGGGGGAGGGAAGCTGAGCAGGGGAACAGCCTGCAACTGGGGGAGGCCTGGCTGGAACAAGTCCAGCCCCGCCAAGAGGTGTTCCCCACAACAGGCCAGGCCATCCCTAAGGGAGATCTTCGGTGTGGCCCCCAAAGTCTAACCAACCAAGCGAGAAGCAGGGAAGAGACTAAGTGAGATGCTAACCTTAGGAGGCCTTGACTTGGAAAGATCCTTCAAGTCTCTGTAACTCACCCATAGCGCTCATCATGGTTGAATATAAGACAGACTCCAACCTAACCTACAGCTCTGATTCCTCTGATTTCGGGGTGCCCTGCTGCCTAACGTGCAGAGCCGGGCCGTGTGCCCACTGCAAGAGGCACACACACATACCCCCTCATCAGAGCAGAAACTCACATCATGTTTCCAGAGCAGACCTCACTATGATGTATGTCTCAGCGGGCTGCATAGCTCTGGCCAACGCAAGCTGCCACATCATTTCAAAGCATTCGATTTAAAGGTTCCATCAAATGAACCCATCCTGGTTTGCACCCAGGCCCCTGAGAACTAAACACTGACTCCCCAAACCACTGCACACCAGAGAATTTGACTTTCGTACTCCAAGTGTAGACCGCGGTCCAGAATCGCGTACCTGGAATCTTCGCATGTCCCGGGGGTTGCCTGCATTCTTCAAACAGTTCTGATTGCACTTGAGGAAAAACTTTAGAAAGAATCTACAAAGATACAAAAAATGGATATTTGTTAGGGTTATCAGACAGAAGACACAAAGTTTTTGAAAGGTACTCTTGCCTGGGGAGCCAGGGAAACAACCCCACGCCATCTGCTGGCTGCCCTGTAGGGGGCGAGAGAGAGAGAGAGAGAGAGAGAGAGAGAGAGAGAGAGAGAGAGAGAGAGAGAGAGAGAGAGAGAGAGAGAGAGAGCCGGGGCAGCCAGGCAGGCACCCCCAGGTCCAGCGCCCAGTGTCTCCACGTGCGGGAGTGACTTACATTTGTTTTGAGGGCTGGGGCTTTTCCAAGCTCTAAAATAACAACTGTGACTTGGACTGGCCATTTCTCACCTGGATCTTTGCACAACCATTAACCCCTGGAGACCTGTCCACCCTAGAGAGGGCTGCCAACTTCAGCAAATAAAAACACAGGATACCTAGTCAAAACTGAATTTCAGATAAACGATGAATAATGTTTGGACAGGCCTGTCCCAAAGCATGCATGCATGCTCAGTTGCTCAGTCGTGTCCAACTCTTTGCAACCCCATGGACTGTAGCCCACCAGGCTCCTCTGTCCATGGGATTCTCCAGGCAAGAATACTGGAGTGGGTTGCCATTTCCTCCTCTAGGGGATCTTCCCAACCCAGGGATTGAACCTGCATCTCCTGTGTCTCCTGCCTTGGCAGGCAGATTCTTTACCACTGATCCACCTGAGAATTCCAAAGCCTATATCTATCCTTAAAAAAAAAAAAAAAAAATTGTTTATCTGAAATTCAAGTTTAACAGGGTGTGAATTCTACCTGGCAGCCCAACCCTATGGGGCCACCACTGCTTGGGTTGCACACTTTTAAAGGAGAGTTTTTCAAGTTACAATAAGTACACACCTTAAGAGAAAATTGGGGATGTTGTTTTCAGGGCAGCGATGTCTGTGAAAGGCCTATGTGTGGTTTTAAGGGACTGATCAAGGCCCCCACGTGCGGCACGGAAACGCTCAACGCCCTGGCTGGAGAGCGAGGCAGGACGCGGAAGGGGTCCTGTTCCCCACCCAGGCCTGGTCTTGCTGGGAAGCATGACGCTTCAGGGGTCTCCAAAGTGCTGAGACGCCGTCCTCCACACGCCCACGTGATCCGGGACAAACTCCAACGCCCTGACTTGTGACCGAGGTGCACGGCCCCCAGGAGGCCCGGCTGTACCCCTGGCCACGGGAGAAGGGGAGTCTCAGACCTCCACCACCGCGGCCTCCTCTCAAGAAGGCCACGGGCGTCCTGAGCCCAACAAAGCCGGGGCCTCTGGGCTGACACGCATCCACACGGCCATCAGCACTCATCTCCATTTTCCTCCCGAATCTCAACGCTCCACTGGATGATGACCCAGTTTTTACGAAGCTTCACGTGATAGCCTTGACTTCAACCTGAAAGCCAAGGTTCCTTGCAGTAGCTTATCATCTCAGAAAATAAAAAAGATCCAGAAGACGGAGATTCGCGTCTCCCAGCGTATCCGGGACGACTTTCCACCAGAGCAGAGGAACACCCAACTGACTGGCGGGGGAAAAAGAATAGTGGCCACTTAATTAAATTTCCTTACATCCCGCGCGGCCTCACTATTTTAGGCTGGAATTTACATCTTTTATTAACTCGCCTCACCTATACACTCAGCTTGCCGCGCCTCTGAACACCATCTGCCGTCACGTACAGTAAGCCACCCGGCCGTCCACCCACCAATTTCTCCTAACAACCACTATGCAATTAAGCTCCACGCGCTCCGCAGCGAGGTAAATTAGGCGCACCTGCGGCCACCCGGCACCCGACCGCATCAGGAAGGCCCTAACAAGGTGAGGGCGTCACCGAGTTATCGTCCTGTCAGGCAATTAGGTTTCCACTTTGGGGACAGCCACTCCGGTGCAATTACTCCACACATTACCAGCCGGCTCATCTGCGGGCCAGAGCCGCTCGGCCGCGTGGAGCCGGCCGGCGGAGCCCTTCGTTCGGGGCCTGATCTCCCCCCTCCAGAGCAGGCATCTTCCAAGCCCTTGCTGTCTCTCTAGCCCACTCGCCCTTTCACCTCCAGGGGGGCAGAGTGGGCATCGAGCCTGCACGGCCATGCCGTGTGAGGTCACCGTGGGCCTTGACTGCTGGCGGTTACAGAGAGGGGCAAAGTGGGGTGCTGGGCCCCGGAGCCATCCCAGACATCTTGGGGCTCCACTGTGGACGCACACGCTTACACGTTCTGGCCATGTAGGCATCAGTAGGGTTCTTGGGGCTCCACTGTGGACGCACATGCTTACACGTTCTGGCCATGTAGGCATCAGTAGGGTTCTTTTCCAAGTTTCTGAAGAGCAGCAAAAGCACCTGGGAGAGACCTATAGGCCTGAATGTGGGGCCTTCAGAGCTGGGTTCCTCCCCAGCATCGGGCCCCAGTTACTTAGACCAAACAAGGCCCAACACGCGTGGGGACAGAGGAGGAAGAGGGGGCCTGCGCCCAGTTTCTGCCCCCCTTCCTGTTCCTGGAGGATTCGATCAGGCCTCCCCTCGGTGGGCGGCCCAGTCCAGCGCACCGAACCGTCCCAAGGACTCACCCACCTGCAGCGGCTCCCTGCCATCTGGGGAGGCTGAGAAGGGACGCACACATGAGGTCGGATGGTAATTCTCATCCTTTACTCAATTACCCTTTAATTGGCTTTTTCCTAAGGAATATCTGACAAGCACTTTACATATCTCACTTCTAGAGTCTGGTACACAAAGGATTTAATACTCTTGTTATGAAAGGAAAAATCTTTCCTATGTCAGAAAATCTTTGGCTTTAACACCAATAAACTCTTTATTACTGCTAACCATGGACTTGCTGCTGGATGGCGAAGAGGCGATAAAAATTCTAACCTGTCGTTAGTACATTATGCTTAATTGCGTACAGTGCGTTCCCGGTTGCATCTGTTGGCCCATCATCAAAATGACCATTATGTACACTAATTCCCTGACCCTGTCTTTATTTCCCTAAAGAGTCATCATCTTTCACAGTAGGTACCAGAGTAAATCAAGCTTGAAATATGGGTTTTATTTACTTGTTTCTCCCAGGCAGGAGGGGAAGCGGCAGCTCAGAGCACATCGCTACACGTCAGTCGAAACTCCCCGGCAATATTCTGCTTGCAAACTGCGCGCAAAACCCTCGGCAAGTTCTCAGCGGTGAGGAAAAGGGGGAAGGTGCGGGCACGTGACTTTGGACATCGGGTTTCCTCTTTTAGAGCCAGCGGGGATTAGGCGACGGGCCCCGCGGGTGAGCCCCCCTGGCGCTTAGGAGCGCTGAGAACAGCATGCGCGTCTCAACTCAAGAGCATCATCCTATGAGGGTGGGCCCGGGGTCCTCCACCTTGGGGGCGGCGAGAGCAGGGCCGTGGGTCCGGCCCCTGAGAGCGCTAGTCAGAGCCCGAGGCTGCCTGCCCTTCTGCAGGGTCGGTTCCCATGCCGCTCGGGCGGGGTTGCGCCCTCGGCGGAAGGTTCAGCGTGGTCTCTGGGCATCATTGCCGCCTCGTGGCGAACGGCGCCACCGGAAGTGCTCGCGGCAGGACCCGGGCGCCCTGCACGCGGCTCGACCCGGGCGCCCTGCACGCGGCTCGGGTAACACGGCCCACGGTTTACACCGGGGCCCATCCCGGGTATCCCACGGTAAGGGGCGAGCCCCCTCTGCAGTGACTAATCTGAGCCTGCTCCTTTCTGTGTGTTTAAGCTATGAATTAGCTCTTTATATTTACTTTTATGAAGCTGATTAACCAGAGCTTCTCTATCTGATGAAAATCATTTTAATTGTAGTGTTAGGCTCCTGTGTAATATCCATTACATTATGAACTGTTTAAATTCTACATGGGTATTGTGTAAATTGGCCCTTTGTGAGCGCGCAGGCAATTAGGACCAAACACTCTCCTTTAAGCGGCTACAGAACTTTGTGGTGTTGTTCAGGACAATCAGAAACAAAGGAGGCTGTTTAATTGTAATTTAATGGAATATCAAGGAGTCCGTGGCATTAGACGTTGGCAACAGAGCAGGAGAGAAAAATTAACTGCAATTATGTTTGATTAAAGCTATCCTTCTCAATAATCAGCGGTCCTGACAGGCCATGGGGCTCTAGTGGGTTCCAGGATGGCAAAAGGTGTTGAGCAATATTAGGGCCAATAAAGGGGATATTAGCATAGCTAATTACAGCCCTGCAAAACCTGTAAAGGGGGCCTCTGTGTATTGTAATGTGTGAAGTAATTGGCCAAGGCCGTTATCAATTACATAAGGAATGAATTTGGTTTGTCAGAGAAAAGCTGATGAGATGTCTCTCATCTGACAGCAGTGCCTTCCTCCCGCTTCCAGGAGCTCAGAACTTGCCCACTTCTATCAAAAGCCACAACTTCCCAGTGGCCAAGTCGCTGAGAAGGCGGTCTCGCCAGCAAGCGTGGGGTAATTAATACAGCTCATCCCCACCGCCTTCCGCCTTACCTAACCAAAGCCACTAATCATGGAATAATGATTTCTTTCCCTCTGGTCAAAGGAGAAATAGATTGTCTCCTTAGAAAGGCAATGGGCTTGGCGTGCGCACCTGGTGACTGAGGAGGAAAAGGAGGCTTCGAACTGTCTCGAGGCTCGTCTTTTGCACGTGGGTATCACGTGTCTGAAACAACCTGTTCACAGCCTCTCAAGAAACCCTATATGCAATGATATTTATTTAATTTTTTAGTTGTCAAGTCTTAGACTGTCCCCAGGCCTGGTCTTGCTGGTGCTTGGAAACGGAGGGGACCGTGAGCTTTGAGGCAGGAGGCCTTGACCCCAGATCCCCGGTGGGCCCAAGCTCATGGAGCCCACCCCCAGGACAGAGCTCCGCCTCCCACAGCCCCTCCCTCTCCAGACCCCAGCCTCAGTCCCAGCGCACAGACCTCTGCTCCTGGCCCTCCATCATGGCAACATGGGAAATCTGAGCCCAGCACTGAAAAGCACTGGAACCTGGGGGTGTGGGGAGGTGGTGCTCAATTTTCCATCTCAAGGCTGAGCTCTTAACAAGCAGCAAACTGATACCGATGGACCTGCCTCTGGGTTACCGGTCAAGAGTCCCAAAGCATTTGTGTGTGAATCATGGCTGACAGCTTCCGGGGTTCCCCAACAGCAGGGACCCCCATCCCAGATCGACCCCGTTTTCAGTTACTGAATCCAGAACACAAAACCAGGAAACTCTTCATACCTAGTAACCTTGACCAGGAAAATGAGTCAAAAACCCACCCAGCAGATACAGTGGGGAAGGACCCCCCAGCTGGCAGCTGCAGGGCGGTGGGGTGTGGGGGGAAGGGGAGCAAGTGTCTCATGGGCAGAGGGGTCTCTGGGGGCCAGCAGAAACATCTGTGAGTAGATGGCAGTGGCTGCCCAGCCCTGTGACTGGACTAACTGCCACCGGACTGTTCACTCTGAAGTGGGTCACTCCACGAGGTGTCCACCCCGCACCCTCCCCCAGGACAGCGGCCCCAGCCAGAGCGCCGGTGGCTGCGGCCCCACCTGCCTCCTTGAAAGGAAACAGTTAAAAAGAGTCAAATTAAAAGATAGAGCCTTCAGGAGACTTTGCCCTGACTGATAAGAAAGTGACCGGTGGGGGAGTGCTTCGGCGGAGCCCCGGCTAATTACTGGGAAGTCCCTGAAAGGGTGGCCGCAGCTGTGGTGTGTGCACGCCGGGCCATCAGTCGCTGCAGTATTGATTACTGAGCAATCCTAGCCGATCGGCTTCTGGGGCTCGCAGACAATGTGCTTCCTCAGAAAACCTGTAATGAGCAGTTCCTATACACGAGTACACTCTGCTGACATCAGATCTGTGCACTGAGATAGTACACAGGTCAATATGTATCGGATTTCCAAAATGCGAGGGTCTTAATGTCAGGCCTCTTTTTTTTCCTCCACTCCTGCCATTAGCTGTGACTGGGCTCATGTCCTGTAATGCCATACAGGAGGGGAAATCTGCTCCATTAGTCTGATTTATTCTTCAAATATGCCATGACAAATTGCTTTAACACCAGACTTATTAAATTCTTGTACATTTCAAGTTATGGGTCTCATGTACTCATAGTGCCTGCATGACGTCATCACGGAGGGCCCGGAGGGGGGACGGGATTGAATTTTACAGCTGGGCCCAGATGGCCTTGATGAGGCCCACCCCCTCCCCCGCCCAAGCGGGAGGGCTGGGGCCGCCCAACTCCCCACGGGGGCCTCCCGGTCCCCGTGGGCGCCGTCCCCCAGCACGCACGATACCCTGCATGCAAATGCAGATCGAGGAGGATTTGAGAGGCTCCACGGCTTGACTCACGGCTCAGCGATTACTGGCCTTTGTCTGGAGGTTCCTGCTCTGCCGTGGCCGAGGCTGTCTCCAGCGGACTGGAGCTATTTTACTTCCCTCGCCGTAGTAACCACACCGCATTAACAATGTTTGTACTACAATCGCCAAGGGACCCACTTCCCAGATTCTATCACTTCTTTATCTCCCGACAAATACCTCACTATCGAACATTATTAGGTTTAGAAAATTAACCCTTCGAGGTCTAGAGCCACACCAGGCCCCACCATCCCTCCAAAGGGCCTTATCGCTAAATTTCTGCTATAATGGTTTTCCTTTTCATCACAATTTCAGCGGCGGCTGTCAAGAGGCACTTATAGATACCATGATCTTGTACCGGGTGTGATGATTCTCATTAAAATGATGCCAAAGAGATCTGATGGGATTTAATAGCTTTGCCGGCCAGTTCCATCTCCACCCCCAGAACAGATCCTGCCGAGCCCTCCTTTTGGAGAAATTTGTGTGACTCGCATTAAACTTTTCTGGGTGGTTTTAATGTGTTCAGATAAGTAAAACCCAGGTAGACACTCTTGCAGCACACAAGCGCCCGAGCTCCATGCTCTGTCAGTTACCCTCCCCGACTCGCTGTCAGGATTCTAGTTAGTAATTTCTGTAACTGTTCCGGATAGCTCATGATAGTTTTGATAAGGTTATCTGTTTAAAAGAAGTCAACTGCACAACACAAAAGAAACGTGGAGTGTGCTCTATTTACACCAGGGCTCTTGTTTCAAGCGCCTCTCTCTCTCTTTCCCCCTTTACCTATTTCTCTATTTCTAATGGGCGACTCGGCTTTGACATTATTTCCCCAGCAGATCATTCGCCCTGTCAATCAGTCTGTATTTTGTCTTTCGCTGCGGGCTCATTAAAACCGCTTCCTCACTCCCTCTGGACACTGCTCTATTTGCCAGCTCTGATCACGAAGCTCCTTATTTAAGAAAAATGCCAGCATCACTGGGCTCACATCAGATGCACCCCCTGACTTGTTGCCAGCTCCAGGGGAGACTTTTACAAAGACTTTGTGTGCGGAGATTAAGTGCCTCTGCTTATCCGAACTTAGGGCTTCAAACCTCTCCCACCGTACTGGGTGCGTGCAGAGGGATCTGAAGATACGGGGATGGCTCTTCTTGCCATTCTGATTTCTGCCGGCGACAGGGAGAATCCTCAAAACAAACGTGCAGGTTTTTTGTTTGGGGTTTCCTCTGCACCCCTACTCCCCCCGGCCCCGCCAATCTCCACGTGGGGAAGACCTTATTCGCCTTTCCCTATTCAGACACACATTTTACCTCGTCCATGCCAGCTTGCTTAATTAAGAACCATCATCATTGTGGGCTGAATTAATAATAAAAAAAATCACATTTTAAATCAAGCCTGTGCGTGCACACAGGACGCCCGTGTCGGACCTGCCTACACCGGCCTCTCTAGCCTTTTAGGTCCTGATTAAAAACTTATTAAAACATTATAAATGATTAATGGGAGCCCAGCTCTGAGTGGCAATTATTAGTTTTAATGCAGGTAATGCAGCTTAATGAGGGGCACATGTGTGCAAAGCTTTAACTTCATTACTCCTGCGTGTCAACAGATACAAGAGAAATGCGTGTCCAGGTCATCCATTACTTGAAACAGCTCCGAGCCTTCCCGCTTTCGCTCCCTCTGTTGATGAGCCAGGAGCCATAAATTAAGCCCTTTCCGTGGCTCGGGGAAGGACCAAGGTGTTCCGGGCTGTGGCCCAGTGCCCCATGTAGCCCTGCGCGTGAGTACCCCCAACCCTCCTTCCCGTGGGCACATGGGCATCTTGCCCTGGAACGGCTGCAGGTTGTCATTGTCTCGGCTCCGAAACCGGAACTCTGGACACGTCAGAATCTGTCGGGTCTCTCCCCTTTCCAGTTTGGAAAGGTCTGTGGAGGAGTTTCGCTCCCTCCTCCCAGTACCTAATTCATGATACACGGTTCCCCTGAATATCCAGACGCGATGCCTTCCAAATGCCCGAGTCTCGGCCTGTGGGGACGGTGCGCACCCATGTCCCACCCCCCGGAGTCCCCGCCCAAGGCAGGGAGGCGCGTTCACGCTGCAACAGAGAAACACAAGGAAATACCAGTCAGCGCCCGGCTGCAAAGTGGAGATGTCCCGGTGCGCCCAGACTGGGGAAGAGGCTGGATGCTGAATAGATGCATTTAGGATCCGAGAGTGGGGAGCCTGGCATGCCACCTCCACCCACAAAGGGGCCCATACAGGTCGCCAGCCCCGCCTGGGACCCTCCAGCTGGGCCTGCAGCCCACAGCCAAGGGCGGGCGGCCAGGCCCAAGTTCCAGACACCTTTTCTCGTCTGTTTCTGTGACAAGCTGCTCGATCCAGCCTGATCTCCACTATCTGTCTGAAGAGTATTCAGGACTATTTGCATCATTTTATCGCTAATGTATAATATATGGCTCTAAAGTGGGCCCAAGCACTGTCTTGTTACCGAGCATAAAAAAGTAAGGGCAATAAAGATGCATTAGTCCTCTCAAGCACAGCGGCTATAATGCAAGCAAGAAAGGTTGCTGCTTCAAGTTAAGAGGCAACCTTTCTGCCTGACTAAGACAATGGAAGAGTAAAGAAAATGTCAAATCAAGAAAAGCTGGATTTAGAGATGAGGCAGCCCAGAGTGACGTTGCTGCCATATTTTGTGAAACTATAATGCTGTTGGCAGCAAAGATCCATGTTTCTGATTCATCTAGGGCCGCATGGCAAAGCTTTGTCAGTCTGTGCAAGGTATAAATAATTCAGGGTGAGAGATGGCAATTACAGGGCCCTGCACAACCAAAATGAATATTTTATGAGGGCTAAAACTGCTCGGGAATGAATCATGCGCACGGCGTCGCGCACACATGGCGCGGGGCTCACACACGGCCGCCCCAAGAACACGGCCGCAAGGCCCTCGTCTCCTTCTGGAGACCCACCAATGGCCACCCCGGACACAGGCCCCCCGCCGGGGAAGCCAGCGCCTAAACCACCCCAGACACGGGCCGGGCTCCCCGGCTGGGGAAGCCAGGGACCCCCAGGCGGCACACCCGCAGGTTTGACGCTAGGCAGATAGTCCTGAACCAGGGTCACGGGCTCGCTTGTTGTTCTGATTGTTGGAACTACCAAGGGGTGGCAGCTGGGGACCTCCAGTGGGTGAGAGGCTGGCGTGGGCACTGGCACAGCGAGAGGGAGCGGCCCTGCGGCCCTTGGTGAAGCTGACGCGCACAGAGGAGGGCGGGGCTGTGTGTTACACACGCACGTGCACACACCCCCAGGCGAGTGTTACACACACACCCCCAGGCAAGTGTTACACACACACACACCCCCGGGTGTTACACACACACACACCTCTCACACACACACACAGGTGAGTGTCACAAACACTCCTGGGAGAGTGTTACACACACACACACACCCCGGGTGAGTGTTACACACACACCCCCAGGCGAGTGTTACACACACACATGGGCTAGTGTTACACACACACACCCGGGCGAGTGTCTCACACACACACACAGGTGAGTGTCACAAACACTCCCAGGAGAGTGTTACACACACACACACACCGGGTGAGTGTTACACACACCCAGGCAAGTGTTACACACACACACACCCCTGGGCGAGTGTTATACACACACACACACCCTGGGTGAGTGTTATACACACATGGGCGAGTGTCACACACACACACACGGGTGAGTGTCACAAATACTCCTGGGAGAGTGTTACACACACACACACACACCCTGGGCAAGTGTTACACACACACACACACACACACACACCGGGCGAGTGTTACACACACCCAGGCAAGTGTTACACACACACACACCCTGGGCGAGTGTTATACACACATGGGCGAGTGTCACACACACACACATGGGTGAGTGTCACAAATACTCCTGGGAGAGTGTTACACACACACACCCTGGGCAAGTGTTACACACACACATGGGCTAGTGTTACACACACACACACACACCCTGGGCGAGTGTTACACACATGCATGCATGCACACGCACGCACACACACTCTCACACACACACACACCCCGCATGAGCTTTCATTTTCCCTCCCAACTGAAGCAGGTTCTGGAGTTCTTCCTCTGTCTTCTGGACCCAAATCCTCAAGGATCCAGGTCACCCAGCCAGAGGGCCGGGCCCACAGCTCTTCATGCCCTTGGGTCCAGCTTGCACATGAGAGCCGCTTTCCCAGTTTGAAAAGCGGGGTCCTGCGGATGGTGGGGCAGGATCATGCCGAAAAGAGACCTTGAAAGGCTGAAAGGATGGTTTCATCTGTTACATTTCCTCCAAAAAACGCCCCTGCTGGACTGCTCGGAACAAATAACAACATTGTTCGCGGGGCCGGGGAGGCCAGTCCCACTGGTGAATGGCCATTGTGTTTGTCCAGCTACTGATACCTGCGCTTTTGTGGAGGAAAGAAGCCCCGGGGGGCGTGACATCGACGCAGCACAAGCATCCCTCTGTGCAGACACCCCGAGAGGGTCCTCACCGCGGTGGGAACCCAACACCAGATCCCTCGGAGAAGGGCTCCCTTTAAATCCAACTCCAATGCATTGTTTACGAAAACAAGGCTATTAGGTATATTAATAATTTGATAAATAGGGATTTGCCCTTAATTATTCATGAAGAACATTTGGCAACAGTAAAATCATATTCGCAGAACAGGTTTATAAACCAGCTAATTATAAATTAAGTATGCAAGGGAAAATTGCTAACCTTGAAATTAAAATATTTTATGATTCTGCAATTACAAAAAAAAAGGTAAGAGAGTTGTCAAAACCCCAGCATGCATGGAGTGTACACAGGACCCTACAAACAGCAGGGCACGGGCCAGGGAGTGACACGCAGAGAACACGGCAGGGAAACCACCACCCACCTCCCGCTGCAGCCCCAGGAGTACAGGTGGCCTCCAGCCAGCACCACTCCGCTCCTGCTGATCAGCGGCAACTTTCCAGGATGGTCAGCGAGCCGGACCAGCACCTGCCCCGACAAGGCCGCTCAGCACCTTCCGGAAGGTCCTGCCTGCTCTGCAGAGAACAGGTGTGTCGCCTTGGCCTAGCACGTGGACAGCCAGCGTGTTCCCATCACCGTGCTCGGGGCTCACCAAGAAGTCCCCCACTTCACTCCCCTCCTACTGGGGCGGGGTCCACCTGAGCTGGGGGTCCAGGGGGGACAACATCCACGCTGATGCCAGAGAGGCCGCAGTGCCACCGGTCCCCACTAGAGGGCTCCCCACAGCGGCATCCTGGGAGCAGGCAAAAGCCCTGGAGCCACCAACAGGCAGCTCCCACCTGCAGACTGACCTGGGACCCACCCTCCTCCCAGCTAGGTCGTCCCTCCTCACTCTCCGGCTGCCCCCAGCGGAGTTCCTGATCAGAGAGTTCTGCAGCCCCCAGGGAGCTGACCACCAGCAGCACAACCCTGTGAGTCCCACAGTCCTGTCCCTGTCTTCATATGATAAGACAGCAAGCCCTTCCGTCCCCCATTCAAGGACTGCATCTCCTCACCCTTAATCTGAGCAGATGTTCAAAGAATTACGGAAAGCGACCAAGACAAATTAACTGAAGAATATCCTGTTTTAAAAAAGCAACAATAAAAGTAGGCCGTACTCTTAACACTGTTCCCGCCCCCCACCCCAGCCTTGTCCTGCGTGCTCATGATGCCTCTGATGCCACGTGCCTTCCTCACCCTCCTGAAACAGAAAACGAGCAAAACCCACTGAAGTGCCTTTGCTGCTTTCTTGCTCGTGGAGAGTCATGACTTTCCCGAGTCAGGAGCCCCGTTAATTGCTCCCGTAGCAGAGACCACAGCGCAGGGCACACCTCCGCCCCAGTGCCACCCCAGCCAGCGAGACCCAGCTGTGGGTCAGGTGGCCAACCAATCAGGAGGGCTCTGGGAACTCAGATAATGAAAATTTTTTCATGTATAAAATCCTTAATCAAAATGCTAGTGGCATCACCTTGCAGTACAGACACTGCAACTTAAAATTAATATACAACAGAACCTTTAGCAAAAAAGATCATCCCCTGGCCGTGCCTCCAAGCACTCCTGAACTGGGACCTGGAGGGCCCCTCGGGGTGCTGGGAGGCCCTGACCCCGCCTCATGCCAACCACACAGAGATCAGAGACACAGTCCCAGGCCTCAGGCCCCTGCATCCCAGAGGCCCAGAGGAACTCCCAAAACGTAAGGACAGATCAGCAAATTTGCTGTCCTGTGGCCAGGCCATGATGCCCAGAGGTGTGTCGTGCCTGATCTGGGGCCTGGCTGGAACCTTCAACCTATTAGCTTAACTCCATCCGCTGGTCGCTGAGGAATATTTTTTATCATCTGAAATAGACTATTTACTGTTTGATAGGATATGTTTCTTTCCTTACCTCTGGGATGCGCCACAGATGCTAAGCAACTCCCCCTAACAATATTTAAATTGCTTGCAAAGCCTCTCTAAATGTTTGCTATGTATTTAGCATGCCTAAGATCTGCCCGTTATCCCAAAGTCTTTTTGTTGTAAATTGCAATTTTACAACTTCATGCTCGTGATATATTTTGACAAAGCTCTGCTGACACCCTCTATTGGCCTCCAAAGGCAAAAGAGCTGATACTTCACGACCCACCAGAGAACTCTCGATTTGCTGCGAGACCGGTGCTTCTCTGCCGCCCTCAATCTGCATGGAGAAAGATTAAACATTCAATTTGTTACTTGATAGTCCACAAGGCTCGTCACTTACCATACAAATGGAAAACATTACTGTCATCCCTCAACTTGCTTGCCTGAGTATTTTATTATTTGTAATATTTACTTCAGGGAAATTATGATTCATGTCATATTTATCTTCATGAAAAATGAGCATCTAAATGGAAATCACCTTTTGAATGTACCAGGATATAGTGTAATACTAATATGCTTCATGAACTATAAAATTTAGTCACAGTATATGGATATATTATAGCACGACTTTAATACTCTCACATCAAGCAAATTTTCTCTGTGTTAAGCTGATACTCTGAGCCCTGATTCCAGTTTGATAATCATTACACTTACATGATGGTACAAGTCACTGCTTGTAGATTTATGTCCCCCCTCAGCTCTTTTGCATTAATCTGCCTCTGAATAAGCTATTCGCACTTCCTCCAGTGCATGCAGGAAATTGAAATAAGGTGCAAATTTGTAGGCCTTAAATCTGAACAAGCACAGACAGATATTTTTCACCTGATACCATTCATTTGTTTCAAGTAAATACAAAAGACATTTTTTATTCTTTGTCTTTGTCCCGAGGCCGCTCTTCATGAGAACAACTGTTGTGTTTTCCCTCCGTGTTTGTGTCCATTTTTGCAGAAGCCAGAGCTAGATGACTGCCTGCAATTAGCTCGGCGTCAGAGCCACAGTGACATCCACAGGGACACGGGGTCCCCGGCCAGCTCCACGCCACCTCTGCGGCTCAGTGGCCTCTGGTTTGGAGCACCACCAAGTTAAAGGGGCCCCGTGGCCCACTTCTGAGAATCCTTTGATAAAGAAAGCGCAGAACTTCAGTGGCCCACAGAGGCCTCAGTGCACGTGACCCTGGTGAGAGGCTCTCTGATTCAACCCAGAGCGTGCTTCAGAAGCATGTGACAGTGGCAGAAGAGTTTGATATCACTCCCTCCAAGCACCGGGCATCTGAGATGTCTGCCCAGGCCTGCCCCGTCTGAGGTCTCTTCCTCGGGGCCTGACCTGCAGCCAGCCAGGCTGTTACGGGAGACGGATGGGCCGCCTCTCCCCAGCAATGGCCTCCACCGTGACCCAGGGCAAAGGCGCCAGCCAGGAAGCATTCATGTCTCAGCAGCTTCAGAGAAATGACCAAGTCAAGTACTCTTGATGGAACAGGGTGATTCTGGGCCTTGTGGGGGATCCTAGTCTAGGACTGCTAACAAGCAGGGGCCAGGAAGCGGTGCTGGGGCCTCCCCGGAAAACGAGGGAGGGGCAGATCCGAGCACCCTGGAAGCCACTACCGTGAAGGCAGTGAGCCAGTAGCGTGAGGAGCTCGGTCTCCATGTAAGACTTGTTCCTGCGGCCAGAAGAGCATGGGGGCTTCTGCAACTGTTTCCACTCACGTGAGGACTTAGCTGGGAGCAATGGACACCTACAAGGTGAGCAACCCTGTGGGTCCCAGTCAAGAACTGTGCGTCCCAGATCAGCTCAGACAGAGAGCTGTGTTGCACGAATGTTTATACATGTTACAAATTAATGATAATCACCACTGACCATAAACACGGCACAGAAGGTCACAGCTATGCACCAACCACATAAATACAGTATGATTAGTCCACGTCTAAGAGTACATTCATCACTTAATTACTTTTTCCATTATGTCTGCACATTTGATCTAATCAGAAATAAGCCTGCTTGCTTTCACCGTGCAGGGTTAAACTAATAAGACTGCTGCTTAAACCACATCGCAAGTAGGCACAACGAGCCAGCTTGATTAAACCGCTTTCCCAACCTGTGACAATGCACTTGAAAACTGCCACCCGATCATAACCCCCAAATATGAATCTTCCCATTTTAGGGGAAGGCGCCAGCAGCCCCTCGCCAATCAGCACACTTCCCATGCTCGTTACGAAGTCCCGGGCTCCTCGCACACACGTGGGAGGAATGGCTCGTGCCTGAATCCACCCAGAGCGGCCACGGCCCCCTCCTCCCTGCTCTCTTTATATTTCAATAGTTCTATGACAATAATTGATTGTGATTCACTCCTGAAATGTACCAATCCCCGGGAAATGGCATGGGCTTTCATTCATCAATTTCAGCTTCATAAGTGGAAATTTATACAAGGTATGCAGATGTTTAGAGTTTGGGGTAATCAATAAGGAGTAAATAAAGACTGGCATTCGCTATACTCCACTTGACAAGCCCCAGCCTAATGTTTGTCAAGCAAATTAAACACACTCAGACTTTTCACCTGCTCCGACAACAGCACCACATATGGCCCTGAAGTTAAAAATAAGAAAATGTGCATATATTATCATACATAATGCACAACTCCCTCCATTTAATATGCAAATTCTGTAAAATATTACTGAATACCTTCTGTTCTAAATGAATAAATTTGAATTGCAATTAGAATAATCTTGTATAATTAATGAAAACTGTCAATTTTTGTTCATAAGTAATTTGATTAACATGTTGATAGGGCACTTATCAAGTTCAGTAAACTGTTAGATTAGGAAGATGAAAAAATTTGAAGAAAATTTTTACCAGCTCTG
>NC_091091.1:49190000-49240000 GCF_032405125.1 Capricornis sumatraensis
CAAACTGACAGCTCGCTGCCTGCCACCTCCTCCCGGCACCCAGGAGCCGGGGCCGCACCTTCAGCAGCCCGCCTGCCCACCCGTCCAGGGAATCTGCACCCGGGGTAAGCGATGGCCCCGAGGCTGGGGAAGGCGCCTCGGGCGTCCAATCCGTGGAAAATTCCGCAGGCGGCGTTTCCACGTGGTCACGTGTCACCCGGGAAGATCAACACGTGTCCGGGGTCCCCCTTCGGCGTCTGTCACTGCCGCGCGCCCCCTCCCCGCAGCCGCGAGCTCCTTATCAGCAGTGTGTCAGAAACCAGAGCTGCCTCCTCTCCTGGTTTCATCTTTTATTAAGAGCTACATGGTGTGCCTCTGATAGCCAATGTCCTCCATTTCATCATTCATAAATCGGCGCCGGCACCAATAAGGTGGGGACTTGGTGAAATCAGTGCTGCCAATGAGAACGGCTCAAATGATTTCGACCATCCGCACGGGCAGAGTGCCAGGGAGCCCCGGCGTGCCCGCGGCCAGCAGACACGGTCCTCCTGTCTGCAGTGCACGGTCCACGGTGCCGCCCGAGGATGGGGGCCAAGGCTGCGGCCCCAGGACAGCTAGGGTAACTCCAACCAGGCTGGAAGGACTACGGATTGCTGGGTTAAAGCATAAAGAAATAAGACCTTCCGGACAGGCTGCATGGAGGTAGCGGTGGCCTGTGAAGGAAACCCAGGAGGAAAAACATGGATTCCCCAGTTCACCACTGGGACCGCCCGGCCACATGGGGACCACACCTGAAGGACCCACGGGAGACGGGGCATCGGCGTTGAGCATCGACAACTCGAGGCAAGGACAGGCCATCAGCGCCTGCATGGGAACCAGGCCCCTGTCCCCACGCTCTTCTCCTCAATGATTGCCATGTTATTTCCCTCTTCTCCTGATTGATGTTGTAGTCTGAGCTGTCATTAGTTAAATTAATTTTCTCTCAAAGACAGTGGAATAGGTCCACAAAGGCAAATCTTAGGAGACTGCAAAAATAGACCATCATTTGGAGGAAGCTCAGATGTGTTCCCAGCTCTTGTCATCACTGTGGAGAAACACTTTAATTCGATATGAATTCCTCAAGAGAAACTTTAAATTAACTTAGGTTTAGCGGTGTTTGAGGGACAGCGATTCAAAGCAACAAAATAAAATACTATTTGCTGACTCCAGTGTTTCTATGTTCACGCGCCTCTATGTTCCTTTCTATTTTCTGCTCAGGCTAAATAAATGCCAATATTCACCTTGAAAGAGTCGTCATAAAGTAACTCCCCTGGGATATAAAAATATACTTCTCTCATCTTCCATCCAAACAGTGTCAGATGAAGTTAAAAGACCCGGTAAATGTGCTAAAATCTGCTTATGTGAATTATTTTTTTTTTTCCGGGATAAGTGAGCAGCCATCACCCAAGCTGTCAGGATGCGAAAGTGATGCAGGCTGTTTCATAACCTAAGAGGCGGGCAGTGATTGCCAGGGGGGCGGCGGGGGGCCGCAGGGGCGAGCGGAGAACAGCGCAAAAGCACAGCTCCCACAGCAGTCAGAACCAGAAACTTCTCGGCGCCCTCTCGTCCAGCCGCCAGGGATGTGGAAGCTTGGCAGGCCAAAGCCAGGCTTGGGCCCCAACCTCCAGCCTCCCGGCACCACAAGCTGTACCAAAAGCCTCCACTCTCATCACTTTTAAGAAGCCAAGCTCAAACGTCTTTCATCAGAAACTCGAGTTTCCTAAACAGCCGCCCAAACTGGCCGTCCTGTGTTTAGGCTTCGCCTCTGCGAACATCCATGGCGCGAGTGGTATGTGGGTTACTCCAGCGTTTCCTGTCCAAGACTGCTTCTGAAAGGCAGCTCATCAACTTCCTTAATCCATGTGACCTGCCCCTATCCAAGGGGACAACCCGTGACAACCTCAGGACAGGGTGGCCAAGAACCTAATGCCAACCTGGAGGTTATGGAAAGCACCCGCCAAGCCTACACCCGTGACAGCCAAGTTCAAGGGCAGCTTCTGTGCGCAAGTCTCTTGGCTGGTACGTCTCTGTGGCACGCCCTCCAGTAAGAACCTTCCTCAAATGTAGGGCACTCTTGACATCTGAGTAAGTGGGTCCTTCCAGGTCACACGGTCAAGTACATTTGGAGTGCCTCCTCCAAGTGGCGGGTGGCCCTCTTTGCTGGGAACAAGCCAGAGGCTGCAGTCACGAGGACGACATTCTCACATGACTTACCACCACTCCTGCGATGTCATAATTATGACGCCTAAACTTACCCTGTTTATTTGCAGGCTAGAGGAATGCATGATTGTTTATTTTTATTACAAATATTGATGGTAACTCACAGGCATTTACTCCATTGCCATTTCAAGTGAAATTGCCCATCATAAAATATCCCTAGAATTCTGATTCTGATTAGCTTCCTGAGCTGGTCCAGGCTGCAATCCTACCATTTGTCTTAATTTTATTTTGCGCTCCCTAACTGCACACACCACTTCAGGAATATCTGGAATTTTGTTTTAATTGTACAGCTTTCAGCTCGCGCCACATTTCTCTTTGTGTTGAAAGCATCCGGGTGATTTATCCTCATTATTGTGTAAATAGGTTTCGGCAGTTCTCAGTAAATAAAACAAAGACTGACAGGAGGAGAAGAGGGAATTTGCTTCCCTACCAATTAGAGTAGCCTTAGGCAGTACTTTTAAGAGGAGATAAATCCTGCAAATCACTAAAATGATCCTGTCACATGCACCAAATATTAAAATCGCACAGCAGCGCCCTCGGTACAGTTTGCTCGGGTTTAATGAGTCGGGGGGGGGGGGCTGGTCACCAGGGCTGCCATGCACAGTTGGGGACCCCTGAGTGGCAGCAGACTTCACGCCCGACACAGCCCCCCGACCAGCGTGGCCAGATGGAAAACCACCGTCCGGAGGAGGAACACGCAGCCGTCCAGCTAGCGGACGTTCACACATTGTCTCAGCACCTCCTACCTATGAAGCCCTCCCTCACAGTAAACTCACTTCACCGCAGCCAGAGTTGCCTTCATGCCCAGAGTTACTGACCAGCATGTAGAGTCGGTGCCTATTATGGGAACAACCTGTTACCTTCTTGGACGGGAAGGTTTGGGGGAAACGGAAAGTGAGCTACTTCATCTGGTGTCATCACTCAGACCCCTAGAGCAATGCACCCAGTCAGTTATCCCTGCAGCCCCTCAGCCAGGGATGTGCCAGAAACTTCCAGAGAACTTTTTCTTTATTCTGGTTCAACATCTCAGCTATTCTCTCCAGCTTCACGGTTAGACAGTCAACCCAACTCCAAGGATGCCTGCTCCTGGGTGCCGCCAACGCTTTAATAGCTCTTGAGTTAGTCCTTTCTGAGGCTGGTGGGACTCAGGGAGCTGGGTGCGTGGTCTTCCCTCCAGTGGCCACCCGGGCTACTGAAGCATGGTGCTGAAGCCGGGGAGATACAGATGTAAGGACTGTTTACAATGAGGTGTAAACGGCCACCCACTCCAGTACTCTTACCTGGAAAATCCCACAGATGGAGGAGCCTGGTAGGCTACAGTCCATGGGGTTGCAAAGAGTCAGACACGACTGAGTGACTTCACTTCACTTAACAGCCAACAGGACATTCATCATGGAACCCAGGGCTCTGGAAAGCCCCAGAACAGCCGGCCCGACAGGGAGGCCCCGTGTCCCCCACGTCCCCCGTGTCCCCCGTGTCCGATAACTATCTTTAGTCTTCCTTCATGGTCAAGTCCTGCCCGGTGACACTTCCGCTCAGTCCTATCGAGCAGGGACCGTTAGCTTGTTAGAGTGTTTCTGTGGGAGCCTTTATGAGAGTGTAACCAAGTGTGTGACAAGAACTCCCGTAACCCGAGACCCGGGTCGGTAACATGTTAAAGCAGAACAAGGCACCCAGGACTCCTGCACGGCAAGACCCAGGCAGGGCCAGGGGGAGCCAGGCCAGAGCTCTGCCCCGGCTGCCCCTGCCCCTCCTTCGGGCCTAACAAGCCCCTGTGAACACGTCTATATCCCCAAGTCGTGGGGCTCTGGAAACGGTTAAGAGTCACAGGTAAGTTTCTGCGAACTTAATCACCATCATCTTCTAGGATCTGGACCGAAAAACGCTAATGAGGCATAGAAGCCACACAACCAACAGCAAAGCCAGCGATTCCGAGGCTTCGACGGACGCCCGGGGCACCTCGCCCTCTCTCTGAAGCCTTAGTTTCCAGGCTACGTCTGTGTCCACTGCCCTAAGACAAGGATCCGCTGGTTTTATGGGTCAAAAGTGACCGCACGCTGGTGACCGCACGTGGTTCCAGCTAACACTTTACCCAAAGTTGATCCCCGAACCACAAGGTCAATCTCCAAAGTCATGATTTTCTGTACAGAGCCTGCGTGTGGAAGGCCCCTGGGGGCCCCCAGTGCCTGGACTGACAGTCTCTCGGGAGGGGTGACCCAGAAGGCTGGTATGCAGCCACTTTATTCCCTTCTTTTTTCACTCATATACGCCTCTATCACTCCAAAAACACTTCTGCACTAAGCTCTGTGAGTAAAGAGATTGCAGATGGCACCCCGTCCTCCCCAAGTTCAGGCTAAACCCCATCCAACAAAGTGGAGCTGTTGAGTACTGAACCTCCCCAGGAGGACACGTGTTACACGACTATCTTAAAAGTGTTTCTTGGGCCACTTCCTAATGCTCCTTAGATGGACAACTACCCATAAAAAAAGGGGGGGGGGCCACACTGGACCTGGAGGAGGGTCTGCTGCTGGGGAGGAAGGCCCCCGTCCTTGCTAGCTCCGAGACGTGCTCTCCTGCCCAGGCATGGGGAGGTCTGGATCACAAGGGGGTCCTGGGGGGCAGGGAAACTAGCGGGGTCCTCACTGTGCAAAAGCCACCCCAGGAGTCCCAGCGTCTGACCGCAGGGAGGGGACTCTGGGACCGCCGTCCACCTTGAAGCGAGAAACGGGGCAGACACGCTACGGTGACTGGCCAGGGAGGCCCCCGCCTCCCTCCCCCTCCATCCCTTCAGCCCCTCAAACCCTGTGTGCAGTTCAAAGGGCTCCCCGGAAAGCTGCTGCTACTCCTGAACACACGGATCAGGGACGTCTCCCCAAGTTATCGGGGTAACACCACCATCAGGGGAAGCGGTTTAGGCACCGAACTTTCTTCCTACTTTGGAATACACGTCCTCTACCTCGAATACCCTTCTCAGCTTGTGTCCAGGAGGGCCCAGGCCACCCCAAGAGTCATCTCTCCCCAACACTGCCTGCCCTGTGTTCAACCCCCATGTCCTGCCAAACACACTCAGGGATATAAGGGGTGGGGTATGGAGCCGGCCGGCCGGCCAGGGGGCAGCTGTTCGTACAGAACCAGGATCCGACAGCTAGGCCTACCTTCATACAGACAATAAACAGACACACAGACAAGACGTGAGACGCAGATCTGTCTATAGATAACCATCTGCCCGTTCATTTCTACCTTCCTGTATCACTGTGCAGATAACGGAGATACTCAGACACCTAGGCCTATCCATCCATCCACCCATCAGGGCAGGAACTGAATTGTAACCACCTTGCCTCAGACTAACAGGTCTTCAGTAAATATTTCCAGAATGGATAAATGAGTGTATAATTAGTTATTCCTAAAGGAATGGGAGTGGCTCCTGAAATAGCTCCCTGTATTACAACTGTCAGATTTTCATTGAGGAAGGAAAAGCTACAAGTATGTAACAATGAAATAACTCTGAAGGAAACCGGAACTTATCCACAATGGGGATCCCATCACCACGTGAGTGAGACCTTCCTGGCAAATGACTGCTCGCACGTGTGCCCCTAGGGAAGAGGGAGTCGCCTCCACGCCCCGGGGGCTCCACCCTGGGCTCTTCTCTGCCCGTGGGCCCCAGCTGAGTGGGGCCGGAGGCCTGCAGGAGGGAGAGGGAAGAGCTCTGTCTTGGCGCTGGTGGCAGCAGGGGTCCATGGGGGCACCCTGGGGCGTGTCACCCCACGTGGGTTCACAGCTTCAGGTGGAGCTGAGCATGAGGAATGGGGTAGGTGGTCCAGCTGCAAGGGTCAGGCCAGCACCGCTGCGCTTCCGAAACTCAGCAAGGAGAAGCCTGTCTGCATCTCAACCTGCACGCAGGCTGAGTCGCTCAGTCGAGTCCGACTCTCGGCGACCCCTGGGACCATAACCCGCCAGGCTCCTCTGAATATGGAGCAGGTTGCTATTCCCTTCTCCAGGGGATCCTATGACCCAGGGATCGAACCCAGGTCTCCTGCATTGCAGGCGGATTCTTTACCATCTGAGCCACCAGGGAAGCCTTAACTTAAGTGATTATGTGTTGAAATGATAGGATTTTAGCACTATCAAGTTTAAGTATTATTGAGATTATTTCACTTGTTTTACTTCATTAATGTGGCTACTAGGACATTTTTAACGGCCTCTGTGGCTTGTACCCCCAAGGCCCACTTTTCTTAGGGAGCACCCCTGGGTCTGGCTGCTCCTTCCATGAGGAAACCAGAGGAGGGGAGTCCTGAGTACCCCCTGGGGCCCTCAGTCCCATCTCTGGAGGATGGGGACCCCACTGCTCCTGCCGCCCCTGGGACCATGTGGCTCAATGAGAACCAGGGCGTCGCCTCTCCCAGAAGGCGGCAGGGCACCCAGGGGCCCCACAGCCCACAGAACTGGGCGCATACACACCGAAGGCAGAAGAGTCCTCAGAAGCTGCAGGGGCACTGGCGGCTGCCTCGGCGGGGCGGCCCCCGAGGTGATTCTTGTCTCATCAATGCAGCGCGCAGACTCTCAAGCTCTGCCTCACACCCTAGCGTGATTCCAAAAGTGATTTCCACAAGATGATTTACATACTAGCGGTGTGTAAATTTAGTATAATTTGGCCTGAATGATCCTTGCTAAAATAGATGGCCACAAGAAGAGAATGGCAAATAAAAGCAGCCTTGCTCAGAATCTAAGCAATTTGCTGGCGAACACAAACGGCATTTCCCCAGATTATAATTTACACTGTATTAACTGTCAAGAGCGCTTTTGAGAAATATAGATAACAATTCAGATGCAATCGATGGGGAGTGACAGTTGATTTTAAAGCTTAATGCAAGACAAGGAAGAAATGACTGGGGCATCAGCTCTGGAAGAATAAATTTGTTTTGTATTTGATTTTTGTGTTAAATTTATTACTGCCAAGAAGAGCTCTCTTTCAATAATATTAAGAACAAGATGGTGAAACTGCAACATGTTCATCTCCCACAGGTTTCGCAGCATTTCCAATACACAACGATGCCCGCTCAGCACCGTACATAGATCTGATTAAGCAGCTACAGATTCCTCTAAGTTTGCGTTTCCACCTGCTTCCCTGTAGGCTGCCCCTTAAGCTGCCATGGAGATGGGCACCAGGGTAGGTTCTCCCTGGGGGATCACACCCTCCTGCAAGCCATCTCTCTTGACCCAGAGGATGCCCCGGAAGTTCTCAAGTGGCCCTAACAATAGGCTCCCTCCTAGAAATGGCTGACAGTGAAGAGTCCAGTGCAAACAAAAATTGGAAAAAAAAAAAAAAAACCGTGAGGCTGAAGCCCAATCGCTTGATTGAGAAGGGTCGGTCTATCCTTGTCATAGTCCATAGAAGCCTTTTTTTCAGTTCTGTCAAAACGTCCAGTGTATATAATCTTAGGGTTTGATGTTTCTTCTGTGCAAAACCACGAGAACCTTCCTTGACAAATACCAGGGAAAAGAACATTTCCCTCTCAGCCCAACTCTATTATCCTGCCTATTCTTCCCCTGCAGCTGGGGTTGCCTCACGCAGCCTGGACACTCAGAAACCCACCAGCGTGGCCAGAAATGAAATGATGAAAGTTGCCACAGTTCAAACTTATCCATACTTCTCACTTATGACATGATTGATTTTCCTTCAGAATGCTCAAGTACGGGATTGTCTTCCCTCTTTTCTCACTGTGGGAACAGCTAATGTATACAGCCGTGGCCTGCCAGAGACGGGAAGCGGTTGACATGTAGAAGAACAACTGAAATGAATACGGATGAAATTTGAAAGTGCAATTTTCCCTCTGTCAATCACCTTTCAAAGGGACCTGTTAACCACCAATCGGGAGACCCCGGGCGAGGGCGTCCCTGCCGGCAGCCCTCGCTGCAACGGGGCCCTTGGCCTCATTAATCAAGGTATTAGCCGCTGATCAAAGTTCCGCGCAGGTACACGGCGTGGACTCACGTTGCTCCAGGAATATTTTATTACGTTCCTCTCGGCGCTATCGATAATTTATATTTTGAATTAAAACAAATGGTCTCCTCTTAAACAGAATTTGATTAGGTGATGACAAAACCTATTTCTCTCGCTCTGGTGATGGTACACAGCAGACCCCCTTCCCTGAGCCCTCTCAGAAGAAAACGTGAGGTGCACCCACATTAAAAATGGATGGTCACCCCAACCCTTCCTGGCCGCAGCGCCAAGATGCCTCGAAATACAGCCAATTAAGGTTTATTTAATTATTAAGGTTGAATAAATAACAGCGAAACATGTTAAAAATCTTTCAGTTTCAGTCAATCATAATAAAAAATTAATGAGACTGGATAGAGAGCCATAAAAACTGATAGACTGCGATCGTGAATTATAAATCGGTATTGATTTTTTCCTTTGCAATAACACTCTCAGGTAATCGTACGTTGTCACATGTAAAGTGCACTTTCCTGGTTGAGACTAATATTAACTATCAAATATAGATGAGACGGAGGCATTTATGACACTTCAGATTTCACAAACAAAAAGCAAAAAAAATACAATTTGTGGAATAACAGCAGTACGGAGCAGAGAATCCTAGGGTGTTTATGGGGGCTGGCCGGGATCCCACTGAGCCGTGAATTCATAAGACACAGTTACCTTATTCTTCTCCTGCCAGTTCTCCTCTGATATGTTACCTTGTTAGTATCACTAAGAAAAGCATAAATATTTTTTATTATTTGTGAGGCTCATCCTGTCTTGCTTAATAGACAGGCCACATGGAGTTAAAGCCGTATTATATGACCTGGTGCAGAAGTGATCATTCAAAAACCCAAAGCACATATTTTATACCGCCTGGCTTTATTAATTCTAAGCCCCCAAGAAATTGCGGGAGGATTTTCCAGCTTTCTGTTTATTGAAGTAACATGGAAACAAATAAGACATTTCCCTAGGCTAGCTCAGATAAAGTGGACAATTACTATTGGCATTCCACATGTAAATATTTAACACTTCACAGCTAGTTTGCACCTAAATACCCATTAGATGTTGCTACAAGCCTGGACACCATTTCCCAGCAGAGCGACATGGGGCGTCCTGGGTGATGGTTATTGGATTAGGGCGAACACAAATCTCGTTCTAAGCAGCTCGGGGAGGGGGCTCGGTCTGGACAGGGGTGGGCCTGCACAGGCCGCCTCCCTGAGCGACACAAACCAACTCCTCCAAAGCACACACACAGCCGGTATTGGCACAGCCACCGCCGCCGGCCAGGCTAATTGATAACTATTGCTCCAGTTCGTTAGTGCCACTGATCGGATTCCCCTCATTTGGGGGAAAACACAGCAGAGAGACTGGGGACAGAGGCCAGAGAAGGGCACATGCGGCTGCCTGTCCGCGTCCGGCCCCCCTCCCGCCACACCGCCTACTCTGAAACGCAGAGCGCCACCATCCTCTCGGTGCTGGAGGCCGCCGGTGTGCAATCAATACACACGGTGTACAAGCCCAGCCGCTGGCAAAGCTCACGGCCACACAACTGCCTCTTTTAAGTAACTTCTTCCTCGAGATAAATGAAAAGTACATTCGCTATAAGCAATATCTGGTCTGAGCTGAAGATCGGAACGTGGCCTGCCCACTCTGATTTTAAGTGGAGACCGCTAAGGTTTTCCCTCTGAATTAAAGCGATTCTGCCTCTCTGCTGGCACTTGGACTTTGACCACGAACAGCCTGGGATTCCTTTTCCTAGAGGGCAGCTCTCTCATCCTTTTCACATTTCCAGGACTGGAAAATGCCTCTGCCTGCAATACCGTGCATCAGTGCCCGCCGCTCTGGACTGACAGGGCTGGACCCTCTGGGGCTGCCTCTCTACAAGGAAGCCCACCCCATGTCCATGGGCAGGGGGTGTCCAGCCTCTCACCCCTCAAGCCAGCGGCTTGCTGGGGACACTGGGTTTGCAAAGACACCGCTGACCATCTTCGGCCGCGTCTTTAGCTGGCCCTGTGATTCCCCGGAGTGGCTCCCTCTCCACCATCTCCCTCGTGCTCTGGGGGAAGGAGATGCTAGAGGCCTCTGGGCAGGGACTGTGGTGGGGGGGACACCCGGGCTGTCACTCCCCTGGCCTGGCAGCTGCCTCTGGAGCCGCGGCCAAGCCTTAAAATTCAGCCCAAGAGCAACTTTAATAAAGTCTGGAAGCCGAGCCTGGGAGACGCACACGGAACACTGCCTCGTGAGGTCGGCGGCCAAGGGGCTCTGAGTCTGCCAGGCTCCCACCCCTACCCATCCAAGCCTGCTCACCTGCCCGCCAGGCGCCCCCCAGGACTGACCACAGACCCTCCGAGGGACACCGTCCACAGCCAGGAGCCCAGGCGCCCAAGGGTGGCCCCAGGTCCCCTTCGGGGGTTCCCACCGAACCCGGGGCACCCGCCCCGGGGGCTCAGTCAACCTCCGAGCAGCCCACTCCCGGCCCTTCCTGGCCACGCTGACCTCCGCGCTCTGGAAACAATTACTCCTGGAAGGCCTGTCAATAGCATTATTTTTACAAGAAATCAATACGCCTCAGAAAGTTAATGGGGGATTCAGGCAGGAGCGTTTACCTCCTCACTGTCAGGGCCGGGCTCTGCTGGGCGCCAATGACAGATCCGCCAGCACCCGGCAGACGGCCGGCGCCGCGGGCAGGCATGGAGGCCGCGCTAACGAGCCCGCCAGGGGCCGGGCCGCAGGCCGGGGCCCCAGGGCTCTGCTTGTGGGTGAGAGCACGGGCGTCCGGGACGGCCCGGCCTCCTCCCATAAGGGGACGACCCAACACCCCAGCCTTGAGCACAGACTGTACAGACGCTCATAGTCCCCAGGCCAGTGCGGGCTAGACAACGGACAGCATCCATTGTCTGCAGAAAGGACCCTGCTGCGTCCCCTCCCCAGCCTTCGCCACAGTTCACCGGGCAAACGCTTAAAACGCTAACAAGATAAACACACACACACACGTACATACATACATGCATGGACGTGCACTCATGTTTCACAAACCAAAGGCAGAAACAGATGCACAGAATCCTCAAATCTGAACTGCACGGGGTCCAGACAGCCCCGCCTCACCACCCGTTGAACAGATACTCAGCAGACCTCCATGAAAGTGCCTTCATAACGCAACTCTAAGCCCAATCTCTCTCTTCGAACCCCAGGGACTTGCTCATGGGTTCCCCTTGCTCCCAGGACAGCCCCCAGCCCCCACCTCCCCACGCTCTGTCCTTCCCCAGGTTCGCAGTTAAGGCAACCAAGGCGTCCCAGGTGTGGGCCCGCAGCGCGCTCCAGCCACGCGACAACTGCACCCTGAAAGTGTCCAAGCCTGCAGCCTCCTGCTCAACAGCGGATGCGCACACAGGCCTGGCCGCTGGGAAGTCATGTGCTCAAAGGGGAGGGTTCAGATGGCTTCCTCGTGGCCACAGCTCAGCACACCCGCTCCTATTGGGCACAGGTGCCGCCAGGCCCGCATGGCTGATGGAGGACAGATCCAGCTCTGAGACTCAGGGGCCAGTGCGGCCGCGAAGGCACCGTCCCCAGCATTGCCGCCCAGCGCCCACTCCACAGCCCGCTGCACCTGCCCTCCAGGCCACCCCCCACCCGCAGACCCAGGGGCAGTGGGCCATCCTGTGCAGCTGTGCCCATCCCCGCCCCAGGACAGGAGCCGGGGCACTGGACGCCAGGCGAGGTCAGAGGGGCACCCGCAGCCCTCCAATCCCCCGGCTGCTCTGACCACAGCACCACTCCTCAGCCTTGGCCTCAAGGCAGGACCGTCCTCGGCCTAGCCAGCTGACCGCCCCCGTCTCACACCCTGTCTGGATCCTGGGCCCCATTCGCCTTCACGCCATCGAGTCTCCTACACTTTCTCCTCCCTCAGCAGCCTGTTTCTAAACCTCCGTGTCCCCAGGTCCCTGAGGCCGGGAAGAGTGACCACAGGCGCCCTGGGAAAGGCATCCGCTTCCACTGGCCACTCCACCCGCTGTGGGTGTGAGGTTGGGAGTGGAGGGGGTGGTTTTGCCTGTTCTCAGGAGAGCAGGGACAGACAGGGAGCCTGGAGTTCAGAACTACCGTAGCCGACACGCTGGTGAGAAAGATGGGACAGGCTTCCACGGCAGACTTGGGGGAGACGGTGACCCCGGGCCCCCACGTGAATGTACACGGCAGAGAACCAGCCCCCTCCCCTGGCCCCAGGTGGACCTACGGACATGCAGGGCGGCCCTGGTGGCCTGCAGGGAGCTTTGCAGACAAAGGAATGACTGGCACTGGCAGAGGCGTTTCCACAGGGCCTCCGTGGGGACTCGTGTTCACGTGATTGGGCAGCACATGCAGAGCGTGTTCATACCCACCCATGTCCCAGGAACACGTGTCCGCCTGGGCAGGACTCCCCTGGGAGAAGCGGGTGCTGCCAGGTCCGGCCGAAGGAACAGCCCCCAGCTCAGAAAGCTCCCCGCTCCCCACCGCAGACAGGTAGGGCGGGTCTCCCTGCACCAAGAATTTCAACTGTACCAGATCCTTGGGTGCCTGAACCTGCCTCCACTCCCGGCTCCCAAGCGGAGGAAAACACAGGCCAGACTCTGGGAAGGGGCTCCGGAGCGCCTCTCCCTGCTATCAACAGTTTGGAATTTACACTGGCCCTTTACATCATTACCCGCCTCTTCACAGCTTTTTAGGGCCTTAATGCAAACCGTATGCAGAGCTGCCTGCTCGCCAAGCCCCGCCAGCAGCTGCCTTCGGATTGGCTCCTGCCGGATGGGAAATAGAGGTCTCAGAGGGGAAAAAACAACAAACAGATCTCTTGTCTACAAAGCAGAACTCAAAACATTTTTCATGCATTCTAGGCTGCTCTAGAAGCAGCACGCTGTTTAAAAAAAAAAATACCTGGCCCAAATTGAGCATTTGCTTGACATGATGGAAACGTGAGTGCTATTTTCTGTTATATTGCCCTATTCTACATCGACAAGAATATATTTTTTCCCTGTTCCCAACTGATTTCACAGTAGTGAACTCCGTTTATGAATTATCTGACACATTTCTTGCAATTCTTCTGACAACAGTGCTCAGTGGAAATTTCAAGGCCCCTCTCTTCTGACAAGTAGAAATATCAATATTTGAATAAATTGTGGATTTTAAACTCCTCACTCTGATGCGTCACAGCAAGGAAGACTGAATTCTTCTTTTACCGGGTCTAATCCCCCTGAGCCCCGGGAAGAATCTGTATGCGGCGTTTCATTACAAGAAAGCACTACTGAGTGACATTTGAAACACACATCTAAGTCGACCTGATGAAGTTTACTTCCTTCCAACAACAAACAGCAGCTCTGTGTTAGTCCCCCTTCCCCAGGAAGAGCGGCACAAGCGCGGTGTCTGAGCAAAAAGCCGAAATGTTGATTCACAAATTGACAGGCCAATCTTTAAACAAATGGGCTTCTTGGGGGAAGAGCACGGCTTTGTTTGAGCCAAGCATCTCTCGAGCGCCCGACGGGAACATTCTGGCCTGATTAGAAGGGACTTGTTAGGTCCGCAGACACTCAGGCCCCACGTTTTAACAAGCATGCAAAGAAAACAGGGGGAGATAACAAAACATTGTCATTACCGTCCCCCGGCGTCTCCGTGTGCCTTCGAGCCCTTACACACGTCTCCTCTGGCAGCTCACGCGGGTCAGGCGCCCCGCACTAGCTGGGGAGGTCCCCCAGTGAGGGGGCTCCCTGCACGTGCACAGGACAGATAGGCTGGGGGGAGCGGGCGCCTCCGGCCGCACCCTCGCCTCTTCTTGGATGGACACACAATCAGAGCATCGCTGAAACGCTCTGTGGCTGGCACCACGTGATGGATGGCCCGCGTTTTCCTGGGGACGGCTGGCAGAGCTGCTGCCTCCAAACCAACCCCTGTGGTCCCAACGCCACAGCCACAGCTCCTCGAAATGCCTTTCTTGTAAAACCAAATACCGAGACACCAGTTGGAGGGAAACCTCTGGATCCTCAGGGAGGGGCGTCAGGACACAGGTGGCCACCTGCGAGGGGAGCGGAGGGGCTGGCCGCTAGAAGCTGCACTGGGGCAGCAGCCAGGGGCGGGCTGCTTGGGACTGGCCCCAGTAACGCCCAGGGGCCGGGGCGGGGGCTACCCTTGGCCTCAGTTTCCCCATCTGTGCAAGGGGATGGTACTGCCGGCTCTTCCAGTCAGTCCGTGCGTGGCCAGGCCCGGCTGCTGTTCTCCCATCTGAATCCCATGTTTTTGTTCCCAGAAAAGCTTAAGCCGGAGCACATCCAGCCAAAACCTGTATTCATTAATCTCATTCCTATATCCTTCATGGAAACTCCACCAGAAAACTCTGGATTCATCATCAAGACATCTCTCATCCTATGGATGGGAAAACCAGGCCTGGGGGCTCACAAGCTCACGTCTCATCTCAGAAAAGTCTAGGGGTTACCAGGAGGGGAGGCTCTTCTCGGGGGGCTGGGCCAGGGCCAGCGGGGACTCCCCCACGCCACCCTACATCCAGGCCCAGCTTGGACGGGAGCCGAGGCGGAGAGCCCCGTGCCATCCGGACAAAGGGCATCTGTGAGTCTCCCTGGCACTGGGTGTGGATGGGCAGGGAGGCCTCTGGGAGGACGGCTCCCAGACCTGCTTCCCGACAGCCGGACGCAGCGGGACGCGGGCTGGCAACTTCTGCTCTCAAGCCCCATTAGCCCCGTCTCCTGTGCAGGGTGCTTTTTTATTCCAGACATTAACACGCAACCCCAGAGTGAAAACAGATACTCCAGCAGCGAAAAAACTGGGGCGAGTTAGGGAGAAAAATGCAAAAAGCAACTGCAGAGCCTAGCCGGTCCTCCTGCCAAGACGGGAGGTGCAGGCATCTCGCTGTCCCGGCCACTGGCACGTTTGCCCGGGGCCCAGGGAAGGGCTGGGTCAGTCTAAACGGGGTCTTTGTCCACCCTCATCCCAAGTGGTCACGTGACACCTCCATGTCAATCAAGGCCCTCTGCCCGGTCCCCAGGGGCAGGAGCAGTCTGGGGCGTCGGCAGGGGGAGGATACCTGGGTGCCTACCTCCACCTAAACGGCAGAGCAGGGGTTGCGCTGGGCTGCACTCTGTGCTGGGCCCCCTGGGGGCAGACCCCAGGTGAGGGCCCTGGCTAGAGGCTTCTGGCCACCCCGGCCCTGCCCATCACACACCCAGGCCACCTGCCCACTCCCCCCAGCAAGCAGGGTGCCATGTAAAGAGGGCAGGACCACGCAGGGAGGAAGGAGGAACCAAAAAGGAACCCCAGAGTCGCCCTGAGCACCCATCAGGTCTGGGACAGGCAGGGAGAGAGACAGAGGGAGAACAGAGCTGGGCGGGACTCGGTCCCTGCACCTGGGAAATGGGGGTGCACCTTGGGCAGCGTCCCTGGACCGGGCACCTGACCAAACACAGGGCCCCAGACACGTGTCTGCTGCCCCAAGAGGTCAGGGTGCCTGGTGTGCTGGGTCTGTTCTGGCTTTTCCCCAACAGAACCAGGGTGGAGACAGGTGGGCGGCAGAGACAGGAAACGTGAGCCCCGTTCGTCGAGTCCATCTCACAGCATGATGGGCTCCAGGAGCTCAGTGATGGGCATGTGCTCATCTGCTTCAGTCATGTCCGACTCCGTGCAGGCCTCTGGACGACAGCCCGCCTGGCTCCTCTGTCCACGGAGGTCTGTAAGGGGTGGCCTCATCTAAACAAAAGTCCCCAGGACCCAGGGCCCACAAATGAGGATGGAGAGTCCTTTCCTTGGCACCTGGGACAGGAAACAGGGCGGCCGTGAGCTGCACACACACAGGCGTGCACACACACACGGGCGTGCACGCACACACGGGCGTGTACACACAGGCATGCGCACACACATAGGCGTGCGCACACACACATACGGGCGTGCACGCACACACATATGGGGTAACCAAGTGGAGGTGGCTGTGGCTGGGGTTCCACCCAGGGAGCCTGCTCACAGGAGGTGTGACTCTCCATGAAGTCTGTTGTGACGAGGAGGAGCCCAGACACCCCCACGCTGGGAGAAGCAGCAGCCAGGACGCTGGAAAAGCTGTGCCCACAGATGGCTGGGCATGTGGAGGCAGGCACAATATTTTATCTAAATATCCAAAAGCAAACGCATCAGCGCAAGACACCAGCATACAGCCACCGGGAGACACCGGGCGCCGGCTCACGCTTTTTTCGATCTGCCTAGAAACGTGTGTTGTGTCAAATTCTCAGCGGAATAAAGATGAGACGGGACCAGTAGAGGGGATGGCTTCAACCCCCTGGGAGTCTGGCTCCTTCTTCCGTGAGTAGGGGGAAGCCCCCAGGGGCCGCCCCCAGGCCCACACGATTTGCTCATCAAAAAATCAGGATGACCTGTTTCTCAGACACGGCAGGTGAGGTCCAGGGAATGAGATGGGGTCCCCTGGAGCCTTGGGGTGAAGGCAGGGTCTGAGAAACACCCCAGAACCGGCAGAGGACCCGACGGCAAGGCCCCTGCTGCTTCCCCCAGAGGCGAGGACCACGCAAGGAGGCTGAGGAGAGGGGCACTCGGAACAGCACTGTCAGGACGGGGGGACGCACGGCGCCCTCATCAGCTCCGAGGCCCTGGGCAAGCCGCCCTCCCGTCAGCCACAGTCTCCCCGTCTGTGAAGCGGGAACCACCTTGCTCCTCTACGCTCCCCGGTAGGCTTCCACATGATGCAACGGGACGCCAGAGGAAACGCACTGTACACGCCCCTCCTCGGCCCCGAGCGTGCGCGCGCCTCCGGCACAGTCAGAAGCTTCTGCTCTTGAAGCGCTCTGCGACGGCGTGAAGAGGAACAGGTGTGGGCCATCGTGCGCTGTTTGGGAACCAACCCCAATGGCCCAGAGAGGCGTCCGAGAGCTCCGGGGTGGGAAGCGCCCCGTGAGTGAGGGCTCAGGGCTCAACTGCGGTGGCTGGGGTTGGCCACATCTCAGGGGCCCACCAGGGCACAGCTGAAGTGGGGGGACGCCCCCAACCCCAACCTCAGGCACAGCTCAGGGCCTGGTCACTGGGTCCCTGGGAATGAAAACTCAGCCTCCCTGGGGACCCCTGGAACTGACAGGGCTCCTGCTTATCCAAGGGCCCCAGGGCCGCATCGAGTCAGAGGTCAGTTCCCGTCCCCCAGGAATCCTCTGCAGAGACAGCACCAAGGAGCCCCAGATGGCCTCAGAGGGGAAGGCCTCCTGCCCCGGCAGCACCCCTTGAGCAGGGGCTGCAGGCTGTGGGTGAGGGTCCGGAGACCCCAAGGTTACATCCAGGCCCCAGATGCCCAAATGCCAGCTGGGAAAGGTCCCAGCAGGGAAAGAGTTAGCAAGAAGCACAGCAGATCTGTAAACACAAACGCAGAACAAAAACCCACTTCCTTCCCATAATCCACGTGGGAGACATCCGATGCATATCTGTCACTTAGGTGCTTAATTACGGACAGGATAGGCTTTCACTCTGAGAGCACCCAGCGAGAGGGAAAGCGACAGGACCTCGAAGTTTACCCAAAACAAGCAGAGATGGTTTGGACTATGAATGCTAGTGGGGTCTGAGCAAAGGGTCATTTCAGCAGAAGAATCAGACTTGCTGCCTGGTGACACTGAATATCACATGAGGGCCAGGAGGCTCCTCACTGGTTGGGGGGCCCTCCCTCTGCGTAAGCTAAGAGAGCGGAAGGGGTGGTATTAGTGCAGTAATAACCCTAGTCCGGACAACGTTATTGAGCTCCCCTGGCCTGGGGCCCCCTGTCGGGCAAGGGATGCTCCCAGCAGGTGCTGACTCTCCAGGGAATCACTAAGCCCCCCGTGAGGCGAAGACCCATCCCTGCTGCTTTGCAGATGCAGAAACAGAGGCTCAGAGGCATGGGAGTGACTTGCCCCCTCCCCTCACACATACACACACAGCTGACCTTTCACCTCCTCCCTGCGTCGGTGGGGTTAGGAGACGCAGGAAGCACTGTCCTCCCAACAACCCCCACCCCCGCAAGGCATCTCCAAGGCTGAGGGTTCAGAGACCAACCCAGCCCAACATGGATCCTTCAGGCGCCCACCTCACAGCTGCAGAAGACCCGGTGGGGTCCAGGGGTCAAGTCCCGCCACGCCCCTCCTCACCCCTCACACTTACAAAGAAACAACTGAGTCAGGGGACGAGTCAGGTGTTCACAAAGCCTCGTGTCGAACCTAACTTGAGGGGGAATCTAAGAAAGAACTCTAGACTTAGAGGAAGATCAGAAGTCAAGGTGGCCCACCGGACCAAGGAGAAGGTGCTAGGGCAGTAACCCTCTCCACGGTCCCGCCCTCCTCTGCAGGGCACCCGCGGGGACCCTGTGGGTCACGCTGACAGTTCAACCACGACCAGCTCTCCCCAGCCCACAGGTCAGAGCTGTCAGGAGTGGAGCCCAGGTGTGTGCGCGTGCACGCACGTGCGAGTGTGTGCACTCATGCACGCGTTCTCATGTGCGCCCTGGGCGGGGATCTGGGCCCGAGGGGTGGGTAGGAGCATCCCGGCCCACAGAGGAGGCTCCCTTTCTGTGCAGAGACCCGCTCGCCCTTCGCCCTCAGTGACCAGCCCAGCCTCTTCTTTAAGCCCTGGGACCTGTGCCTAGCATGGTCCTTGGCACACAGCAGGCAATTCACAGATGCGTGAGCCAGGCCCTGGCAGAGGCTGGAGGTGGCTTCCCCAGCCACGCCTCCCAGGTCAACACACCCTGGGCATCACAGGTGGAAGGGAGCCTCGTCCTGGGTGCTGCAGGCGGCGGGGGACCCAGACACGACTGAGATGCGTGAGGTCAGCCGGAGGGCAGACACCACAGAGCGCAGGCCGGGTGTGAGTTCTGGGGCAGGAGAGCCAGCATGTGGAGGCAGTGACCAAACTCCTGGCATCAAGATCTGCAGGGTATGGAAGAGCTCCGCTGAATAAGCGGTATTTGAACTGAGCCTCCGAATTACAGCTCAGACTGGGATGAGCAGAGACGGAGAAGGTGTCTGAGGTGGAGAGACCAGCGTGGGCCAAAGCTGGCGGGGGGTGCTGGGGACCCACAGGTGATGGGACTGCCCAGGAAGGGGCCAGTGGAGCTGACCAGGCCACGCGGAGAGGCTGGCCTTCAACTCTCCATCCCCGAGGAGCCTGGGAAACATTCCAGTGGCCCCTGCCTGTGTGTGGAGGGCGGACAGCTTTCCCCTCACTCTGACCACAGGAAGACCGGGTGGCACCCCAGGTGCTCGTCTGGGAACAGAGCCTGGAAACCACGCCCAGCCTTGAGGGGTGCCTCTGGGCCCCAGGAGCCTGCTCTGCAGGAGGGTGGGGTGCTCAGTAAATACTGAGGAATGAAGGAAGCAGAAGAAAAAATGAAAGGAAGGAATGCAAGTGCATCCCTGAGCCATTCCAGGCGTCTGCAGCAAACATCTGGAGGAGGGCACTGGCAGCCTTTGCTGCCCAGGTGCTGGGGGACCTGGCAACACCAGGAAGAGACCAGCCTCTTAGGACCCACGGGACGGTGTGGACACCACCACGGGGCAGAATGTCAATTGGCCTCCCCGGAAAGTGGCTGGCTCCTTTGATGGACCAAGAAAGATTAAGGAAAGGGGAAAAAGCAGAGCTGGATTATGAAAGCTCAGAAGAATCACAAAGAGCAGCACTTCTGAGCGCACCCAGACAGACAGGGCCCACACAAGGGTTACGGCCCCAAAGGGTCTTCCATGGAATCAGATGCCCTGCCGGGCAGGAAGGGCCAGGCACACTTTCAAGTGCCTGGTGGGGCTGGCGAGAGTTCGGCGGAGTGACTGCGGTCACCTGTGCTGCGGGAGGGGTCTCCGGGCTCAATGTTCCCTGAACCCCAGACTCCTCCTCTTCAAAAGGGGACCCACGGGCCCCCAGAAGGCTGCTGTGAGGCTGGGATGGCCCCAGAGGACCACGGGCAGGGAGGGACAGCCAAGAACACCCCCTCGCGTGCCACTGGGGCAGAGCTGAAGACACACCAGCAAAGACCAGGAGGCCTGGCATCCGAGGCTGCCAGTGTACACATGGAAGCAGGGCGGGCCTGACCCGAGAGCCTGGGTGAGAGTCACTTCCTAGGAAAAAAGCTTCAGATTGTCGGGAACAAAAGTGAAAAGTGAAGGGACCACGAGGTAAGGGGGTGCCTCTGACGTGGGCAGGGCCGTGCGCAGTGGTGGGGGGGTTCTGCCCAGGCAGGGAGACACTGGCCGGCACCCCTGGCCTGCGCCCACAGGACGCCAGCTGAAACCTCACTGAGTCACAGCCAGACGCCGTCTGCAGGACAGCAAACGTCCCTGGGGGCAGGGTCACCCAGCTCAAGAACCTGGGGCACTTGCTTGGCAGAGGACACCAGACAGACCTCACCAAGCCCGCAGACAGGCCGCCAGCCGCGGCCTGCAGCCCTCAGGAGAAGGGCTGCAGCCCCAGCCAGGCCATCGCTCCCCTTCGGAGCCCTCTGTCCACTCCACCTTCACACCCACCGGGTGGGGCCTCACGAGCCAGACCCAGGGGGTCTCAGTGGAGCAGCTCCCAGGTGAGACCCTGTCCTCTCCTGGATGCGTGGCCCCCAGCCCAGAGGGCCAGAGTCATGTGCCCTGCTAGAAAGCCCGGTATGACTTGCACCTGGGGGGTGCCATCAGCACCCCCAGAGGCTCAGAGGCCTGGGGTCTCCAGAGACACTCTGACCCCCACGCCTGCCCTTTCACCCCAAACTTGCCTGTCCCCCACTCCCTCGCCTCAATCTGTGCCTGCCCCACGTGGCACTCGCCGTGGACATGCCATCCCCACGGACCCCCGGAAAGGCAGGGCCAGCAGGCCCCTCCCAGGACCGCCTGGCAGGCTGGGCGTGCGCGGGGCTGAGTCAGCACTTGCCGATCCATGGATGCTCTGCACGCTCCCACCGGGGTCTCACCAGAAGACCCTGGAATTCTCTGCTGCTGGACCAGCGCTCCCTCCGACAGAGGCCCTGCTGCTCAGCTGTGGCCCCCAGAACCTCTCTACCCGCCAGCAGTCAGCCAACCCCTGCTCATCGGTGGGCCCAGCAGGCAAGGCAGACCCCCTGGACCAGGGCACAGAGGGCCGAGACTGCGTACCCCAAACAGCAGAGCAGGTCAGCCAAATGGTGCTGCCCCCGCCCCAACCACAGGAGGTCGCGTGCATCCACAGGACCCTTGGTGTCTGCTCTTACAGGCTCTGCTGAGCACATGGCGGTTTAAAGTCTGTGCCCTACCTCACACCCTGTGCGCCCGGAGGGCAGGCCTAGTCCTAGGCAGCTCTGTGGGGTGTAGTGAACCCCACAGGGGCAGGACTGGCCCCGGGGGTGATAAGCCTCCACTGAGTACCCTGAGTCTCGAGTCCCTGAACCCTGAACTGTGCTATGAGACCAGGGCCCTGGGACCCTGGGGTGGAGCCAGGAGCCACCCACGTCTTATAGAAGGAAAGGCTGAGACCCAGGTGGGACAGCCCATGTGACCGGCTGACACCACAGTGAGGGTCCCAGGAAGGCAGGCAGTGAGGGGGTCCTCTCCATAGACCACTGCGTGGTGAGAGGGTCCCGGTGGGCCCGGGGGAGGCCACAGACCATACTGTGGCCTGTCAGGCCCGTATGCACACAGACCTTCCTCCCACACTTTCCTGGGACCCTGGGCTCCCCTGTGTCCCACCCCCAGATCTCAATTTCTCTCTCATTAGATGCGCTGCATGAGATGCCCAATGTGTCCCCCCGCCGGGGGCCAAACCAGCAGGTTCCAGTTAGGGTACAGGGCACAGGCCCGTCCTGCCCACAGCAGCAGCAGCAGCAATAACAGTTATCATCATTGTTATTATTTTAGACTTAGAATCAGCAGCAACAGCTGGGGTCCCTGAGCGCTGACCAGTTGGGCCTGACGACCAGATGCACCCCTCCCCCCCAGCTCCCTCTCACTTCAGTGTAAATGACACAGTCAGTCTTGTTATCTGCTCCTCAGAAGACAGTCAAAGCCATGGTTTTTCCAGTAGTCACGTATGGATATGAGAGTTGGACTATAAAGAAAGCTGAGCACCAAAGAATTGATGCTTTTGAACTCTGGTGTTGGAGAAGACTCTTGAGAGTCCCTTGGACTGCAAAGAGATCCAACCAGTCCACCCTAAAGGAGATCAGTCCACAGTGTTCATTGGAAGGACTGATGCTGAAGCTGAAACTCCAATACTTTGGCCACCTGATGCGAAAAACTGACTCATCTGAAAAGACCCTGATGCTGGGAAGGATTGAAGGCAGGAGGAAGAGGGGATGACAGAGGATGAGATGGTTGGATGGCATCACCTACTCAGTGGACATGAGTCTGAGTAAACTCTGGGAGTTGGTGATGGACAGGGAGGCCTGGTGTGCTGCAGTCCATGGGGTTGCAAAGAGTCTGACACGGCTGAGAGACTGAACTGAACCTCAGAGGACAAAACTCCAAAGCTCAGGAAATTTAATCGTCCCAAATCACAGTCTGGAAATGATGGAGCAACGTCAAACCCTGGGCCTTCTGACTCAAGACACGTGGCTCCTCCTGTATCCAGGGTGGCCTGGGGCCAGCAGGTGAACGCAGCCCAATCAGAGGGTCAGACCGGCCAGCTCCCAAGCCCCGCCCAAGCTCCGCCCAAGCCCAGGCCATAGTCACGCCCCTAGACCTATAGCCACGCCCACAGCCTTGTCAAGACCCACCCCCATCCTGCCCACAGCCCTCAGGGCCACAGCCACGCCCACAAACACGCCCATATGTCTACAGCCCCGCCCACACCCTTGTCAGGCCCCGCCTCTCACCCTGCCCACATCCCTTCAGGGCCCCAGCTCTGCGCACAGCCCCACCAGGCCCTAGACAGGTCCCTAGGTCTGCAGTCTCGCCCACAGCCCACGAGATGCATGCACCCACGTTTTCCATAGCAGCTGCGTGAAAGGACCACTCAACAGCAGATTCATTTTCCAACAGAAAACGCATAACTACCTTCCTGCAAATCAAATTAGTGCATGTGGAGATAAAGTATCAATAGAAAGTGAAAGTGAAGTCGCTCAGTCGTGTCCGACTCTTTGCAACCCCATGGACTGTAGCCCACCAGGCTCCTCCGTCCATGTGATTCTCCAGGCAAGAGTACTGGAGTGGGTTGCCATTTCCTTCTCCAGGGGATCTTCCCAACCCAAGGATCGAACCCAGGTCTCCCACATTGCAGGCAGACGCTTTAACCTCTGAGCTACCAGGGTATCAATAGATGCTAAATAAAACACAGCCCGTCCTGCATTGCTCTGAACAGATGTTTCCAAGAGGTACCAATCCGACACAAAGTCCTGCTCACCACCCAGCTCTTTCCCTGACCACTCGTGCTGGGATGTGAGAACGTCTACCTTCAAGAATTAGGGGCAAAGATAGTGTCCTCGGCCTCGCGGCATTAAATGCCCATGGATATATTAAGGCTGGAATCTTAAATTTAAGATGAATATTTTAAGAGCTGGAATCTGTGTGGTAACAATCCCTGATGCATTTAGCACATCCTGATTCAAAAAAACTGAACAGGTAAAGCTTGTAACACGGGACACAGGATGAGTCAAGTACAGGTGATTTAAGAGGGCTGAGGACACTGCATTTAATTGGGAGAAATTTCAGTTCCTTAGAAGGTACCTCACTGCTTCCCGAAGCACCCACTGCCAGCCATTCATTCATTCATTCAAAAAGAACACGGTCCAGACCCGCGCAGGTAAAACACGGGCAACAGCACCTCACCAGCCATCAGTGGGGACCAGAAAGGGAGGCATGCAAGGCTGGGGGTGGCACACAGGACCCTCCGTGAGGGATGGGAACGACCCTGAGGAGCAGGCGGAGGGGAGGGGGGACTTCACGGGTGGGAGATTCAGGAACTGTGGACATGGGATCTCAACGGGCAGAGAAGAGCTCACACAGCCTGGCGGCACGGAGGCTGTGATCAGGGCTGGATCCAGGGGGGTCAGCACCCGGGAGCCTGAACTGAAAGACTGGACGATCCAATCCAAGACAGACTCAATCCACGGCAGCCCAGGCCTCAGGCCACACTGGGGCGCCGCCGGCAAGCGCCCAGAGCTGGGGATGGAGGCAGCCCGAGTGGGTCTGGGCAGAGAGGGCCTGCCCCTGGCCCAGGAAGTCAGAGAAGAAACCAGGCACAACCCACAACCCCCCCACCCCGCCGCCCCCACTGGAGAGCGTGTGAACAAACAGCAGAAGAACTGTACACCAGGCTCCAGGAGGCAGTGGGGCCACCTAAGCACAGGCAGCAGGGCCCTGGATGCCTCAGGGAGGGCTTGGGACAGTTGCCCACAGCCTGCACTGACCAAACCTGCCATGTGGAGGCTGGCATTCCCTGGAACTGGGCTCGAAAGCCAACCCTGTGGAGGGCGCCTGATGCAGAGCTTCCCAGAGCTCCCGAGGGACAGGTGTGTGTCTGTCTCCCCCACCTCTCTGAGCGCTGAGGAGGCTGTGAGAGACGGGAGGAAGCACATCCTTTTCTGTCCCACCCTGTTTTTAATGAAGCCAGAAAAGCGGAGCAGCCAACAACAGTAAATTCAGGAGCTCACTTGCCGAGTTAGTGTAACCAAGCAGGCTCCACAGGTGGGGGGACGCACAGAAACGCCTGCGCCTGGAACATCGCTCTGGATAAACCGCACAGCCGCAGAGGTCAGCATCGGCACCAAGCTCCCCTCGTTGCACATGGTGTCTGCTCTGGCCTCCCAGATTTTTAAGTCAAAAACGGACTCAACATAGTTCTAAACAGAATTAAGTGGATACAAGTTCTTGGTCTCCCCATAAACACTCAGATTTCAGAGTAACAAGGTCCAGAACATTCTCCAGGCAATGGTAACACAGCAAAGCATCATCGGTCTAAATGGAGAGAGGAGATCCCAGAGGCCTTGAGGCCACAGAGGTGAGGTCTGGTCTGCTTCACGCAGCAGCAGCCTGACGCAGGGCTGCCCCGACAGCGCCTCCCGTGGCCGCACTCAGGCACTGGTGGGGAGCTCATCACCTCTGGGACCGTCCTTCAGCCCGGGCTGAAAGCTTGGAACCTGGGGTAGTGCCTTTCTCTACCGTCCTCCCCTACTTCTGGCCGCCACTGCCCTGAGATAAGGCCTCAGACCCCTGAAGACCGTCACATACGCCATCCTCCAGGTCAGGGCCCTGGACGCTGAGTCACAGACAGTGAGGTCTGGATGGTAGGACCACCCGACCTGCCCTGTCCCCTGGGGGTTGGGGGGGGGGGTGGGTAGTGCACTCAGGAAGGAGCCGGAGATGGAGTGGAAGAATCCTTACACGGTGAACTAGATTTCTGCTCCATCATTCACACATCATCACGTGCTTTTTAGAGACCTTGACGTTCCCAGCCCAGCTCTGCTTGGCATCTGCTTCTGCAGGGCGCACTCCTTCGGCTACCAGAAATACACTAAGCGGGCAGGGGGGGTGCGAGGGATGGGGTGGGGGTGGGATGAGCTCTAACAGGAACTGTCACCATTCGGAGTCACTCCACCCACGTCCTGGAAGTACATGATGTCCAGCACAGGAAACGACGCCTTAGGTCAATTTCAGATGCTAATGACTTACTCAGAAACCTAACCGATGTGTAATACGTCTGAATCACTGTAAAAAGGATCATAAAAATAACTGATGCTCAATCTACAAAGTTTTTGAAAATACCTATACAAAGATGCAAAATCACCTATAAACTTTTTACACACAGCTAATCACAATGACTGGGACTTCCCAGGTGACTCTAGCGGTAAAGAACCCACCTGCCAACTCAAGAGACATAAGAGACGCGGGTTTGGTCCCTGGGTCAGGAAGATCCCCTGGAGGAGGGCATGGCAACCCACTGCAGTACTCTTGCCTGGAGAATCCCATGGACAGAGGAGCCTGGTGGGCTACAGTCCCTGGGGTCACAAAGAATCAGACACGACTGAAGCGACTTGGCACACACACGCAATCAGAGTTACTAGTCTATTTCCTCGTAGGGGCTTCCCAGGTGGCTTAGTGGTAAAGAATCTCCTGCAATGCCAGAGGCCTGGGTTTGATCCCTGGGTTGGGAAGATCCCCTGGAGGGGGGCATGGCAACCCACTCCAGTACTCTTGCCTGGAGAATCTCATGGACAGAGGAGCTTGGCGGGCTACAGTCCATAGAGTTGCAAAGGGTCAGACATGATAGAAGTGACTTAGCATGCACTCTTATTTCCTCATAGCTCCTTATCCATATTTTTTAAATTGGGATCACAGAGTATATATATCCTTTCCACTTCATTGTATGCAGTAAGAATGCTTCTGATTTATTCATTAACCTACATTCTAAATGGCTGCCTCATCGTTCCTGGGATAGGACACGGCGCTTCCTACTTTTTATCGTGATAACAACACAATGAGCCTCTTCACTCAGAGATCGTCATTGCTTTATCGGCGATTCTCTGATCTGCCATTGAGCCAACACTGATCGACGCAGCCACTCCAGTCCCTTCTGGAGACCCGCCCATTCCTTTCGTTCCTGTTCTCAACACTAGTGGTTATGTTTCATCACATTCACAGCTCGTGTCGTTAGAAGGGGACTGAGGAGCCCCTGCAGGCTGAGCCTCTCCTGGGTCCTGAACGAGGGTCCCCCAGCAGTGCCCAGCCAGAGACGTGACAGCTTCATTCCTGGAAAGGATGCTATTTAACTCAGCCAGTGGAGAGCTGGAACTAATATGGACACATGCAAGGCTATGCAAACATTCGTAGGAGAACAGCCTCCTTAATAATGCATTGTGAAGACCTGGTGATGAGTTGTTAAAACACATAAGATGGGAATTGAATTTAAAGCCAAGACATTCAAGTCGGTAACATAGCTGGGTGGGTGGACCCCTGACCCGTTCTAAGAAGGCAAGCCAGACGCATGGCGCCACGTTTAGCCCCCAAGGGAGGCTCTCCAAGCATGGTGACTGGGTTCACTGTGGCTTCATTAGGACATACACGGAGCTATTTCTCTGCTGGGAGAAGAGGGTCTGCCCCCCTCCGCGGTTACGAAGGTGTCACCAAACTAGAGGCCACACAACTACGGGCTTGCTTCTCAGCCATGGACAGAATGGCACTGAAAGCAGAAAAGGTAACACCCTGGGGATACTTTTGGCAGGAGGCCACCCTGGGCCCGAGTGCACTCTCGGGCCTCCCCTGGAAAGGAGGGGAGGTCTGCGCGTGGCTGTGTGGCTCTTCGTGTTCACTGCAGACCCCCATAACCACAGGGGACCCCACACAGCCCTACACACCCGCCTGCCCTGCCATGGTGACGTTACCTGTCACCCCCAGGAACTCGGCCCCCAAACGGTAGACACCAAATAGCTCCAACTGTTGGCTGGCCTGTCCAGGCTGGCCGTGAGCTATCTGAGGGCAGGGCCCATGGTCCATCTCGTCCTGGATGGTTCCTCTCAGGCCTGATGCAGAGCCGAAAATCAGAAATGTGCTCTGAATTTTAAAAAACCTGGGCGACTTTCATGATGCCCTTTCCCACTCTGGCTCCACCAGCCTCGGGACAGTCCGTCTGGGCCCACTGGCCGCTCCAGCCACAGAGACGAGGCAGGCTGGACATACACTGCTGCTTTCACAGAGACCTACCGGGCCCCCGCCTCCTGACCTGCTCCGGCCGACTGTCCCCAGGGCCCCGGGCAAGGCAGGGGGGGGGGGTCTCGTCCCCTGAGCAGTGCCCTGAGGGCTTTCCCGGAGAGCCCCGCTGGTCTCTGGGGAGCCCCTGGGGCCTGGTGCCAGGTCGGGCCTCTCGAAGGCCCACTCTCCAGAAACACAGCTGTCCTGAGAGGTGACCAAGCGCGATCCAGCTGTCCTCTGCAGGTCCAGGAGACTGTGTCCATCTCTCCTGACGTGGGGCTGGTGTTCCCCAGGCCTGCAGGGGCAGAGGCGGCGGCAGTATGCGGGGAAGCTGGCTGCCCCGCCAAGCATGAAGGCAAAAACGCCCGGCGGGCAGGAGCCCTGGGAAGTCGTTTGACTTTCTAAGCAACCTCTCCAGAGCAAGAGGCGCTGCCGTCGCTTATCAGAACTAAAGGGGACCCAACGCTAAGTCGGAGGCCTTAGTGGATAAGCCGGGGCCTTCGCTGGTGAAGAGTGGAATCAAGCACCTCGAGGGAAGAAGCCCCATCATCGGGGAAGCAATCCGCTAGCCACAGCCCCACTGCCTGAGCCCTGAGGAAAGGCCCTGCGCTGCGTAGTCAGGAGGAGGGCACCCGTACGCCTCAGGGCTGCCCCTGATCTGATGGTGCCACGCCGAGATCGATGGCTCCTCTCGGGAAAACGAAAGCCGCGCTTTCAAAGCTTCTGTTCATTTGGCACCTTCACAGTCTACTCCCATCCTGCAAGGTCAATGCGTCGGCATCTCCAAGGGTGGCACAGGAAGCGGGCGGGGAGGAGCGGTGAAGCCAGGCTCCCCTGTTAGGCGGCCGCCCCAGGAAACACTTCATGGGGCGCATTTCACATCCCAGGCCACGGAAACTGACCGAAGTCAGGCTGGCCACCACCGGGCCAACCCCGTGAAGTTCAAGAAACTGGGTAACTAGCTTCACCGGCCAGTATGTGGCTGCAGGCTCGGGTTGACAGAAACAATTAGAAACAGCCGCCCTCCTCAAACACCGCAGCTGGCGCCTATAACCAAGACAAACAGACTTCGCCTGTCTCTCCTGTTTCCCTCCTTTTTTGTTCAATTTCAGAATGCTCAGTGTACCAACAAGGCTGGGGAGCATTTCACTCTTGACTGGGTGCAGTAAGATTGCTAATCAGGATTACTTGATTCAGTCAACACTGACTTCAATAAAAAAAAAAGACCCCCCCCCCAAATTATCATAAATATAGAGAAAGCGCGGGCAGCAGTGACAGGTGATTAAAATCTCATTCACTTGGAATCAGTCTGATTCGTGGAGGCGGGGGCGGTCAGCCCAATTTCGCGTGCAGGGGCTCTCGTGAGGGCTGGCGTGCACTGGACCACGAGGGCCCCACAAGCCAGAAACGTGGGGCCCCGGGAACAGGCTGGGAGGCAGGACCGCTGTGAGCCACACGGGGCGGGGTTGCGGGGGCTGCAGGGGGCTGCTCGGGCCAGGAGGGGTGCCCAGAGGGGCATACGCAGAGTCTGGCTCTCAGCAGGAGCGCTGGAACCTCGAGACTGACAGAGACGCTTCCAGGACTGAAACCAACCCGCTCAGCATTAGAGACGGCGTTCGAGTGCGCCAAAGTGATTCCTCCGCACATGAGAAGGAAGATGGATCTCGAAACCCTCGCAAGCCACTGAGGGTGGCGTGGACCCTTTTCCAGGCCCCTTGGTCCCTGCAGGCTGAGTCCCAAGAGAGCTGGGGGTGCGTGGTGAGTCATTTTTAAAGACCGCCCCCCCCCAGGGCCCCTAGAGATCTGTGCACTTCCTCAGCCCCACGGGGTCCCACTGTGTCCATCAGCAGCGTCACAGCCAGCAAGGAGAGGGTGAGGGTGTGGACACAGGCAGGCCTGCAGGGCAGCTGGGCACCCGTCCCACCCCTGCCCTGACAGCACCAGCCATGGGGCCTCAGCTTGGGCATGGTGCCCCAGCACGCTCCACCCAGCAGGCTAGCACCTGCCTCTCCAACCTGTCCCCTCCCCCACCTTCCTGGCTCCAGGGAGGACTGTCCCAGAGACAGAGACACAGCCCCCTGCCCTGACCTCACTCACCAGACTCAAAGCGAAACTTGCAGGACCCCAGCTCAATCTGAGTCTCAGAGAAGCAGCGAAGAACGCTTCATGCTAAGTATGTCCCGCGCACTATTTGGGATATACCTTTTCTAAGACGTTTCCAGGCTTCTGTGAAATCCAGACTGAACTGAGGGTCCTGTGCGTTGTGGGGGCCACCTGAGCCCTCCCTGAGCTGGCCCCCTTCCAGCCCTGAGCCTGAGGGCACCTCCTCTGTCCCCCCAAGTCATCTTCACCCACAGGACCCGAGAGGCCTTCCCGCCCTGCAGGCAGAGACACCACTTCCTCCTGGGCTGGCTCAGGGCAGCCCCACCCCACCCCCTGGGCACCAGGGGCAGCTCCTGCCTGAACAACGAGGCCTCCTTCTCCGGCATTAGCCATCCTTAGCGCCCTGGAGGCAGGTGTCTGGTGAGTGCACAGCTGTTCCTCACACACAGTAGGTGCTCAGTAAACACTGGCCCCTCTAAGTGGGCCCCTAAACGTGCAAAGGGTCCCAGGGGCACCTCTTCCTGGCTGTGCTCCCTTCCAGAAGCCCTCTTCTCCTCGGGACCGTTAACAGATGCTGGGCTGGAAGAAGCACAAGCTAGAATCAAGATTGTCGGGAGAAATATCAATAACCTCAGATATGCAGATGACACCACCCTTATGGCAGAAAGTGAAGAGGAACTAAAGAGCCTCCTGATGAAAGTGAAAGAGGAGAGTGGAAAAGTTGGCTTAAAGCTCAACATTCAGAAAACGAAGATCATGGCATCTGGTCCCATCACTTCATGGGAAATAGATGGGGAAACAGTGGCTGACTTTATTTTTGGGGGGCTCCAGAATCACTGCAGATGGTGACTGCAGCCATAAAATTAAAAGATGCTTACTCCTTGGAAGGAAAGTTATGAACAACCTAGACAGCATATTCAAAAGCAGAGATATTACTTTGCCGACTAAGGTCTGTCTAGTCAAGGCTACGGTTTTTCCAGTGGTCATGTATGGATGTGAGAGTTGGACTGTGAAGAAAGCTGAGGGCCAAAGAACTGATGCTTTTGAACTGTGGTGTTGGAGAAGACTCTTGAGAGTCCCTTGGACTGCAAGGAGATCAAACCAGTCCACCCTAAAGGAGATCAGTCCTGGGTGTTCAGTGGAGGGACTGAGGCTGAAGCTGAAACTCCAATATTTTGGCCACCTGATGCAAAGAGTTGAGTCACTGGAAAAGAGTCTGATGCTGGGAGGGATTGGGGGCAGGAGAAGGGGACGACAGAGGATGAGATGGCTGGATGGCATTACTGACTCGATGGACATGAGTTTGAGTGAACTCCTGGAGCTGGTGATGGACAGGGAGGCCTGGCGTGCTGCAATTCATGGGGTCGCAAAGAGTCGGACACGACTGAGCGACTGAACTGAACTGAAGCGGCAGGCTGACCACTGGGGGCTTTTGGAGTTCATTGTTCAAGTCCCACCTGCTCCTTAATCACTGGCTCCTTTGTTCCTGTTGGGAAGGGGGTCGTCTCGGAAGCTGTGAACAAGGTGAGCCAAATGAGCCCGCATGTGGCCACAGCCCGGCTCCAAGCTCACACCTTCGCTGTCCCTCCTGCGGCCCGGCTGGACGCCAGCAGGACACGCATGGGGCCTGTGGAGCCAGATTGGCCCTCGCAGAAGCCCAAGCTCGTTCCTGAGCGTGGGGCTGGACCTCCGGGACCTCTGGGAGGATCAGGATCTGGTCTGGATCAGGAGCAATCTAACAGAGCCTGGGGCTGCAGGCACTGGCAGGGTCCTCCACCGGAGCTGGCTAGAAGTGGCCTCGAAACCTCACGGGCTCTGGGCTTCCTCCCTCAAGGGGTCCAGGAGGGCCCCACGCTCACCACCTCAGCGCCCATGGCAGGGGCAGGGTGCCTCCAACAAGTGACCCCAGACCCTCTCAGCTGTCAGAGGGGATGATGGGTCCCATCCCACCTGGTTCAGGGTGGGACGGAGGGCCCAGCACCGCCGCCCTGGGTGCAGGTGGGCACGTCTGTCTGGCCTGCAAACTCCCACCAGTCGGGACCACCCCGTGGGCACAGCAGGGGCCCAGGCTGTGGGGCTCCAGCCCTGAAGGCTGGCTCAGAACTGAGCGCACACCGAGGCACACATGGAGCAGCAGACATGTGCACCCTGCCAGGCTGGGGGCAGCAGGCCGACACCCCGGGCCGCCAGGCTGGGGGCATCAGGCCGACACCCCGGGCCGCCAGGCTGGGGGCATCAGGCCGACACCCCGGGCCAGAGCTACTCGCAGCCTGCCGCGGCCGGCACTCTGCACAGGCAGGTCTAGGACATGGTCCCAACCTCAGCCCACGGCTCCGGCGTGTGGGCCATCCGTGCAGATGAGCCCAGGGGCGGACCTGCCCCCGCCAAGGAGCGCTGCCTCTGGGAAGCTCCGACGGACACCAGTCCAGCCAGAGCACAGCCCCAGCCACGCCAGCCCCTCTGACACTAAGCCCCCCGGTTACGCCTCCCACACCAACCACCCCAGCCCCTCCGACACCGACCGCACCAGCCCCTGCCGCCCCGTAACCTCGGGCAGAGCTGAGAGAACTCCTAGTCTCCCGGACGGTGTGCACCTAGTTCCTTGACACCGGACTCCACGTGGTTGGATGCGTGTGTGAGCTTAGTTGCTCAGTCCTGTCTGACTCTTTGAGACCCCACGGACTCTACTCTGTCCATGGGATTTTCCAGGCGAGAATACTGGAGTGGGTTGCCAATCCCTTCTCCAGGCTTGACGCATGAGAAGAGCTCTAAGCCGGGGCCCATCCGACCCACCGCCAGGTCCGGACAGGAAGCTGGGAGACCAGCAACTGCAAGGAGGAGCACAGGGGGTCCCTTGCAGCTGGATGGGCATCTGGGAGGAGGCAGCAGGCGCTCAGACTCACAGCGCCTCTGCTGGGAACCTGGAGCCCACCTGCGCCAGATGACTCTGGAGAAGCCCCTGCGGCAGCAAGACCTTGGGTTCTGAGGCTGCAGAGAGGCCCCCGCTGTGAGCGAGGTGAGGCAGTTTCCATGGCAGCATCCAGATGAGGCCCCTAGGGCCTCGGGAAAGGGGTCCCTCACAACAGAGAGACCCCGGGGACACACCAGTGGACGACAGTGGGAGACATGGGCCAGACTTTCGTGCTGTGTTGCAGCCCTCAGGACGCCCGGCCTGGTGGCGCGGCCGCTCCCCTGCCGCCCTAGAGCCCGGCAGTATCCAGGTGTCTGCCCACACTTGTCACGAAGGACTGGCCAGAGCCCCACGCGCCTGGGCAAGGACCATACCTGCGGTCCCTGGGAGAAGACAGACCACCCGCCCCTGGCCTGTGGGGTGGCCTGGGCGTGCCGGTCCCTGCACGGGGTCTGGTCACAGCTCGGGTCCAGCAAAGACCCTCACTGCCCACCCCCGGGCCAGCCATCCTGGGCTCACCCCACGGCCACTGGGCACTGCCCTCAGGAAGCCTGTGTCCTTCCCAGGCCCAGCTCTCGCCAGTCCCCGCCCAGACAACAACTCCTGAGCGATTTCCACGGGAAACACTCCATCCCCACATCTTTCAACCTTAACAGGTGGAGCATAATGAAAAACCATCCTTTCCCTAAATAATGTTACTTTCTCTTACGTGGGCTCAGGGGACAATTTTGATAAAATATATGATTCAAAACACTTTAAAGTAGCACACGTTATTTCCCGTGTGCTCACTAGCACGCCACCCACACTGTGTCTTGGAACCATACAAACTGTAAAGAGACCAGAACGACAAATGGCCTCCGGGAAAAGGACCTCGCCTCCACCCTCTGGTACGTTTTCCCCCCAGGGCGGCTTAGAGATGACACTTTCCCAGGGACCCCTCCAGGAAACAGAAAGCGTTTCACTCTAAAGTGAAACTCCGTGTGTGTGTGTGTGTGTGTGTGTGTGTTTTAAGTCGGTGGGTAAAAGAGGGAAACGATTAAACAAGCAGGTAGGCAATGGACCATCAGGGGTGGCCAAAGGGCTGTCTTAGCCCGCTGTCGGCCGAGGGGAGCGATGGCCTGCAGCTGGTGGGCCGGGGGCTCCTCCACACCAGGTTCTGGCCTTTGCTCAAGCGCTTAGAGACCCCTGAGCTGGGGGAGGGGAGGGCTCAGAGCTCTCCAGGGCCCAGCCTGGGGAGGCGGGGAACTCTGGGGGCAGAACCAGACTGGACCCATTGGCCAGCCTTCTGGATCCCATCAGACTGACAGGGGATGAAGACACAGGCTCACGAAAGTGACCAGTTGGCATCTGATAACTCAATTATTCCAACTCGATCCTTTCAAAGCTCCCGGAACCTCTGACCTGTCCCACACAACAAGGCCTCTTTGTGTCTCTGCTTCAGATGGACGCAAAGCCGCTCCGCTGCACAAAGTAACTCAGGAACCTCGAGTCCACTACATTTCTGAAATGGATCATCTCTGCCCCCCCAACCCCCAGAAGGCAGTACACACGGAGGGTGAGGACACAGGCGGTTTCCTAAGACTTGCCATTCTTCGCAAGAGCAGAAAAGCAGAAACAAGGCAACTTAAAGCTGACTCCTTTGTTATTAAGAAGCGCAGAACCTGAGTGGAAGCCCTCACAATCCCCACCACCACCCCGCCAGTCAACCCCTCCCCCACCACAGGGGTCTGCCTGTCACTTTACAAGTGACAGACTACACGTGGAGGAGCACGTCAAGCCGGAAAACAGCATCACGGTTACATCTACATAAAACCTCAAGACTTCATTGAAAATAAAAATACCCAAGAACAACAATCAAAGACGTCACGCCCGCCACTGGGCGATGAATGCGAACTTCCTACCCATCGCGGGTCATGCTGTGAGGGTTTCATTTAAAGACATGCTTTTTGTTGCGTTTGTTCTATGCTTGTTTGTTTTGCTAGAGCCGGTGAGGAGATGATTCAAGGGAAACCTAGACCCGGCCCAGCCAACTCTGCGGCAATATTTGCGTTTTTTTACTGAAGACATCCGTGGTGTTAGAACTTTTCACCTCTGCATTTCACCAGTCATAGACCTAATCAGACTGAAACCCTCTGCGCACTTCTCACTGATAAAGGGAATTAGAGGTCCCACGTGGAAGCGGAAACCCTCCAGTGTCAATGGCGAACTTCCGTCACATACAAGCTGAAGCTAGACTACGTTTAAATTTTTCACAGGTGAAGAAAATGGAACGAAATTTATGACTGCTCTTATAAGTGATGTTTCTAAGTCCAGTGTCCTGATAACTTACAAGCACTTCACCAAGCCCCATGGGCGCCTCTTGTCCTAGAAGAGAGGGTCTTCCACGTCCGTCTGTGGAGGAGGGCATGGCAGCCCACTCCAGTATTCTCACCTGGAGATCCCAAGGACAGAGGAGCCCGGTGAGTCACAGTCCAGTGGGTCACAAAGCGTCGGACATGGCTGCGTGACCAACATACATACACACACACCCACACGTCCCTCAGGCTGTGTGTCCGACTCTCTGTGACCCCACGGACTCTAGCCCGCCAGGCTCCGCTGTCCATGAGATGCTCCAGGCAAGAACACTGGGGTGGGTTGCCATTTCCTCCTCCAGGGGGTCCTCCCAACCCCAGGATTGAACGCGCATCTCCTGCGTTGGCGGGCGGATTGTTTACCACTATCACCAGCTGGGGAGCCCCCCATCTAGCCACACCCACCTCTAGAGAGCACCACTGCTGACATCCCACCCCGTGAGGGGATCGCCATCAGACCCGCTTCTGCGCTCCAGCAAACAGCAGGACACAAACGCCCCAGGCGTCCACACAGCAGACCCGAGCAGCACGGTGCACACCTGGCTTCGCCACACGTACCATCCACAGCCCCCTGCCCCTGCCACACAGACTGGGGTGGGGGGTCCCCTCCACGCATGCCCGTCACACGCAGTCCTCACCCCCACACACCCCACCCTGGGGTCTGCTGAGAGAGGGCTCCCCTAGATCAGCCCAGAAGCCCAGCTCAGAGCCCCTGGGGCCGAGTGACATGGGCCCACACAGCTTTCAGGGCTGTGCAGGGGGAGGAATGGATGAAGGGCCCCCGTGGCCTGGGCTCCAGTCCCTGTTGCACCCCTTCCCAGCTCAGTGACCTGAGACGACCTCTTGACGTCCCCAAACCTGATGGAATGACAGTATGACAACAGGATCAGGGCCAGGGAGGTGTAACTGGTGAGGAGCCCTGAATGCACACTCAGCACACACGAGCGGCCGCAGTCACACTCAGTAAACACGAGTGGCAGCGTGGGTCAGGTGGGGAGGAGACAGCCTCGTCCCTCCTGTGGGCACCCTTAGAGTCCACCAGGCCTCAGGAAGGGCCGAGGGGAGTCAGGCCTAGGCTCTTCGAGGCACTCTCGGCCCAGAGACGTGAGAGCAGGACTGCCTCTGATGCCCAACTTCAGCCCCAGCCAGGGGCGCCCACGACTGGCCACAGCAGGCTGACCTGGACGGTACAACCAGGTGGGCCTTCACCTCGGGCCTGAGGCTGCCCATCGACAGTCAGGATGGAGCCCTTCTGCTCCCTGGGACCCCTCTTGGGAAAACTGGGTGGCAACACACAGATACATGTTGCTGTTGTTCAGTCATTAAGTCGTGTCTGCCTCTTTGCAAGCCCACCATTGCAAGCCCTCTTTGCAGCACGCCACACTTCCCTGTCCTTCACTACTATCTCCTGGAGCTTGGAGTCGGTGATGCCATCCAACCATCTCATCCTCTGTTGCCCGCTTCTCCTCCTGTATGTATTTTAAGCAGGAAGGGTGAAATGTCCCACCTTGAGGCAGGTTGAGGTGAGGTAAGTCAGCGCAAACTCGATGCCTGGCTGGCTGGAGGGCCTCAGGCCGGACGCATGAAAGGGCCCACAGCAGCTTAGAGAGACTTAGCAGAAGTGTCGGCTTACGGGCAGCCGTGCTGTCAGGAGGCCGGGTTGGGGCTCGGGGGCCCCGCTCTGAAACGGGAGGCATGAAAGCCCAGGAATGCATTTCTGTCCCAGCCCAGACAGTGAGCTCAGCTGCCAGGCGGCCTTACCTTTCTGGGGGGCCACGGGCTGCCCTCGAGGAGCCCCATCACCCAGGAATGGCCCCCAAGGCCGGGCTGGGGCACGGAACTGCAGGAAAGGTGGCTTTGGTCCATGGCCGTGGGCCCCTGGGAGGCAGCAGGGGACCCGGGCCCCAGGGTTTCAGAAAGCAGGAGTGGGGAGGCCATGCCTCGGGGCCCGAGGGCCAGGCCATCTGACAGAGGTGGCCAGGCAGACGGGCAGAGAAGAGCGGTGGGAGAGATGAGCAGGACTCCACCCGGAGGCCCACCAGAGGGAGGGGACAAGCGGGCATGGCAACCCTCGGGGTCATCCAAGCAGGAGGTTTCAGGGTCGGGCCACGCTCTGGCTGGACCCCTGGGACGGGCCAGGAGCTGGGGAGGCACCCACGAGAGGCTCGGCCGAAGTCAGCCCCGGGGGGAGCGCGCGCACACAGGCTGGTCATCCACGGCGGCTCAGGGCGCCCCCATCACAGGGGTCCGGGGCTCACGGTCAGACGGATCAGGACTGGCAGCTGCAGGGAGGGCAGCCCCCAACGCAGGCTCGGTAGTCTCAGCTCCAGGTCCCCAGTCCCTCCAGCTGCGGGGCCCGTCGCTAGGGGAGCCTGGCCCCCCACCCAAGGTGCCCGAGCTTCTGGGGACCTCCGGCCACTCACCGCAGACCCCGGTGCGCCAACTGCTTTGCATTTACAGCCACGGAAGCGTGGCTGCATCCAGGGGAGGCGTGTCTCCGTGGATGCTGAGTGATTTTAGACCATCTTCCCGCCGGGAAAACCCCGGCTGGGTGGCTGGCCCAGGACTCTCTCCGCTCTGGCTGTTTCCACCCCAGATGCGTTGACAGGAATAGCCCCTCCCCCCAAATCACAAAAACAGAGAAGCCATCTAACCCCGATGCTGGGGGAGGGGGGTGGCTTTTCGGTTCATTCCAAGCAAAAGAAAAACAAATCTAAGTGTCACCACGGCCACTTTCCCAGGGCTCCCAGCCACCATGTGCCTGAAAGGCAGCCCCCAGAACAGCAACAGGCACCCCTGAGCTCCAGACCTGCCCCGTGAAACTGACGTGCGAAGCGGGTAATTCAGGCCCCCCTGGGGTGGGGGTGCCCGGGGGGATGGGTCTGTCTCTTCCAATCCGGGAGTGTTCTGGAGACAGGATCTCTGCTCGTGAAAGCATGCAGCCATAACATTTATTTCTTCCATATAACACTTCCTGTTTGCAAATCTGGTGACCGCATTTGAATCCATCATCGACAAGATCTTATTTTTAAATGAACTCAATGGAAAATTGTATTAAATATTTACAAAGGATTTTAAAAGACCGACACAGCTATTCCTCCCATGCACACAGAAACTGGGAGGGGGCGGGGCAGGGGGGTGAGGGCATTTTTGTGCAGAATGCTTGGGTAACAGGCATCTGCTTGGAAGCTGGTCACCAGGGCCAGCCTCTGACGCTGAGCACACAGCGACGTGAGTTCAGTGGACCTCAGGGGAAGATACATTCTAATCTAGGGTGCTTCCTTATGTATCGGTTCCTAATGGGTGTTTTCCTCCAGGTTCTTAAAGAAAAGCTGTCGAGAAGACAGGTTTCCGTCCTCCAGCCTCCACTGCTCTGTCCGCCTGATGGGAAGTGACTGTAAGCGCCCCCGGCTGCACAAAAAGCCAACTATTTCTTCCACACAAACAAGGCCAGTCAGGGTGTCTGCACGCTGCCAGGAGGCTCTTCATTACAGCGTGCCTGCCCTGGCGTTCCCAGTTGGAGAGGATTCCAGCCACTCTCCACAGACAAATAAACAGCAAATACTTACGGGGGGACAGCCTTGTAGAACCGATTCCTTAATCAACAGTTAAAGAAGCAAATTGGATTTGCCCTATCACACACACACACACACACACAAATGAATTCCAGATTGTCGTTTTTGTCTTAAGCACAAGAAGGTTGTCTTAGAGGCTTGGCTGGGTAATTTCATTTTAAAAGTATCTCTAAAATTTGACATCCCTGGGGATTTGCGGTTTTCTCCATCATTATATAACTGTAAACTTCTGGATGTTAGAGATTGGATAATTTCTTTCAGCTGGACCTGGCCTCCAGTGCCCTTGGCTGTTCAGGATGAGCGCCAATGGCTGGCTGGCGTTACCAGGCGGGCTTGGGAACAAGGCGAGTTCCCAGCAGGCACAGCCAAAGTTTTAGCGTGCGATCCGCTCCTGATTGATTTTCCTAAATACAGGTTCTCCTCGCTCGGCTCTTAGTTAAAGGAATGGTTAGAAATTCTCTGGACCAGCTGCGTCTACGCCAGCAAGCAAAAGACGATGGAAACACACACGCAGCCTCTTTAAGCCTTTCGGATTGGACCCCGCAGAGCACCTTTTCTGTGCTGGGTTCCGTGGGACCATATGTTCACATGGCATTATGGAGAGAAGCTGGCCTCCAGCACGTGACAGGCCTGGGCCGGGAAACCCAGCCGAAACTGTTCAATGCTCGTGAAACCCATGGCAAGCAAGGTGCAGCCTGAAACTCCAGGGGTGAAACACACACCCGCCCCCAGCTTTCCTGCTTCTGCGTGATTTCTGAGTTGATTAACGTTTCATTTCTAGTGTTATGCTATCACAGCCTTTATGTTTTAATCCATTTCTCACAGCGTGGGAAAAGAAAAATATCATTATTCTAGTAATCAAGTTATTCCTGTGAAATCCTAAATAAAATGAGAATTTTATTAAAGATATTTATCTTATACAACAAGAACAAAATCAATTTGCACTGCTGGTCCAGCATCCCGTTACAATAACATTAAAATATACTGTTTATCTGGGGCGGGGGAGCCGTGTCTCCTCTCAGAGTGGTCAGTGGGGACAGGACCACAGTGCACTTCGCGCTCAACAGTGGCCTGGCAGCTGGACGTGGAGGAGAGCATTTTTATTGTTAATCAATGCCAATCAATTCTGAGCCTTGATGTTAAATAGGGATCAATACCACTGGCTGCAGATGAGATCTGATTTCAATTGGTGAGCAAACCTGCAGAAGTTTTTAATCATAAGGTAAATCAAGGCCTGGAACATAAGTCAGATGAATTAATACAGGCCGTGCAGGACCTCTCTTGCCACTGACCCAGCACAAGGAAATTTCTGTCATATTTCATTATCACTCTTAGGGCAAGCTGAAGGCAGCGTTTGGGGAGCGTTTTCTGAGTGGGAGCTGGAGCGCCCCTCGTGCGGCTCGCCGTCCCCCCTGCAACTGCAGGCAGCTGGCCCACTGAGTATAGTTATACGTATGCCCCATGAATCTCATTTTATGCGATTAAGATCCATAAAAATTCAATAGCTTTTCTTCTGCAATTCACATTTTACCTGGTGAAATATCATAAGAATTTCATTATCTTTGCAGCTGTTGCCTAGGATCAGGCAAAGGTTATTATCCTCTTCGAAAACACTATAGAATATGTACGAAAATGTCAGGAGAACTGGGCATTTAAAGCTTGATTTTTTAAAAGAAAAACACTGTCTGAAGTTTAGAATAAACTGTACTTGACATTTATGGACCATGATGCATTTCTTGGTAAACTGATTTTGCAAGGAAATTCTTTGAATTCGACTCTCTGGCTGGATTGTAAAAGGAAAAGGAAAAATGCGGGGGGGATGCTGGGGGTGGGAGCAGGGGGGTGGAGGTAAAGGTGAGAGAGGCGGCGGGGGGTGGGGGGGGTGGGGGTGTAGGCCACAACGCAATTCAAAGCTGAAGGCCGCCCCCCCCTCCCGCCCCCTCCCCCCCCCCATCCACGTCAGACCATGCAGGGTTTTGTAACCTTTCAGATAACCATCCCGGGGAAGATAACTCGGAGGAACCCTAACCGATTGCCAGGGCCTAATCCTATGGATCATTCAGGCCCGTTTAAAGCATTTGAAGAAAAATGGCCAGTGCAAAGAAGGTGATTGATCAGAAAGCTCTGTAAATCACGCGGATTCGGTACAGTCCTAGGGCTCCACTGCTAGGGTTCCATCTAGGATGATAAATTAGCATTAGATGGGACCTAATGAGTTTACTAAACATTTGGGATTTGTGCTAATAAACTGGCTGGCTGTGAACTCGCAGAAGCAATGAGCAATCCCGGGGCTCCCTCTTATCTCTGTACATGACAGTTAAACCACGCTTCCAATCTGCGATCAATTCATCATCCGACACCATTGTACATTCTTCACAAAAAGATAATTACTGCTTCCCTGGATCAGAACACTCATATTTCCTTGGAATTGCAGGTCTTGATAGCAGGCACTGTCACCACCTCCTCCGAGCCCCACTATACAGCTCTATTTATGATCATTATTTTCGCCTAAACAAGCCTTTTTCCTCAACTTGATAACGAAACCCGCTATGATGAGAAGGGAACAGTTAAGGCATTGTTTCCTCTGTGGAGTGCTTCTACGTTTAGTGGAGGCCGCTGACAAATATTTTATTCAGGGCATTAGTAAAAGTTTCCACTCGTTAGAAGATATCGCTTCCATTTCCTTCAGGAAAAAAAAAAAAAAAAAATCCTGTTCCCCGGCCCTGATTTGTTCAAACACAGAAAAGGAGCAACAGTGAAGCAAGTGTATAACAGAGAATAAATCAAAACATGATTAAAAAGGCCGGAGCGGTTTTCAAATCACATGCCCCTGGCTTTGCTGCCTCCAGGCCTGTAAGACCCTCTGTCCCCGCCCCGCGCGGGGCTGCCCAGCAGACTGGTCAACTCTGTTTGACCCCTAGCACACGCAATAAATTACTATAACACACAACTCTGAAACAATGTAAATTAGTTACTGCTCACAGTCTAATAAATGGGAACAAATGTGTTTGGGGCTGGAGTAGGGTTCTGGATGCTCTAATTGCTGGGAATAATTATAATGGGTCTTAGGAAACATGGGCAGCAGTCACTTGTCATGACAAACGCCCCTGGCCCCGCAAATGTGCTTCTGACCACAGGACTTGTAAAAGCCAATTTTTTTTTTTTCCCTTCAACTTAAAATACACTTAGAGACCTTGCCTTATTCACAATCATGTGTGCAGGTCCTTTTAAAACTATAAAGCCAACCTCTTGTGTTATACTTACTATTCAGAACCAGGGCAAGTTTATTTTTACTGTAAAGCTTTTCTTAGATTGTCACTGGCCTGCTACAGGCTCCATGAGAGTGGCGATTCCAGCACAAAAGCTTGGGTGACCAGCAGAAGACGCAGAGAATCGGTCGTTGGCCGGGGCAGTGGAGGACAGAGGATAGGGGCTCTTTCTGAGCCACACCTCTGGATGGGAGACCTTGCCATTTATTAACTTGTGTAACTCATTTATTTGTTCAAAGGAATGATCTTTGGGGAAAGGGCTGTTATATTTAGAAGCCGCTTGTCAAATTTAATAAATGATAGTTATTGCCATTTTTCTCCCCTGAAAGCACTTCCCCAGATCCTTCCCACCTTTCCCTGGGGCCCCCGCTGGCCAAGGACCAACAGGCAGCCGCGCCTCAGTAACTGATGGCTGCTGCCCGGTGGCCAGATCCGGCCCGCGACCTCGGACCTCGGGGATGAGCTGCCCGTCTGACCCAATCCCCCACTTATTTCCTGACCCAATCTTCCTCATGTCAGAGGACGAATCGCTTCATTGAGAAAATGGAAATGTACGGGGAGCTCCCTTTGGCAGCATTTCCAATCACCAAATCCCAGGAAGGAGACACGGGGAGGCTGCCGGGACCACCCCATCCCCACGCACTGATCTGATTTACAAACCCTTCCTAATGCGAAACAAATGCTGTGGGTGTGAACTCATACTTAACCATAAAAACCCTTGCCTTACTCTGTCTCTTATTAAATACCACATATAACTCTCAGCACGCTTTATGTTGTGTTTTACTGACAGCAATGGCTAAAGCCGGCCTAACATTTTGTTTGGCAATTAGGAAAATTTGTAGTTTAATTTATTAAGCCAAAAAAGCCAACAACTACACTCAGGGCTGAATTCATTCTGCCTTTTATGCCACAGTGTAGCACATCTGCCTTCCCAATAATTTAATCATTCTCCTTCTATGGCCTGTGTCATTTAAATATTCCAAAAAAATATTATTTAGGGGAAAAACAACTTTGAAAATAAGCACAATTGAGTCATGTCATGTCAGTAACTTCTCGGTGAAAAGCTGAAATGTTGTCATTTCTTTGGAAAAAGGAGTCAACTATTTCATTTAAACACAGGGCGGGACATGCAAACTTCCAAAATGACAAGAATTCCATGAACAACATCCAAACGTCAAAACGCTATGTACTGCCATAGGCTCAGGAGTTCATCCCCCAAACGCCCAGACAGCAAGTGAAAGGAAAAACATTGTCCAGAAATCTTACAGAAGAAGAAAAAAGGGAAATTCATAAAGTCTTGCAGTGGCTATGGGGCCACAAAAACAAATGGAGGAAACTTAAATGTACATTCCTAAGTGAAAGAAGGCAGTCTGAAAAGGCAGCATGCTTGTAGGATTCCAACCTACAGTTGGAAAGTATGACTTTCTGGAAAAGGAAGAACTATGGAGACAGCAAGAAGATCAGAGGTTGCTGGGAGGGGAGGGGAGGGAGGGACAGAGAGCCAGCACGGAGCATCTTTAGGGCAAGGAAAGAAATGATTCTGCAGGAGACTACAATAGCAGACACACGGCACCAGGCGTCTGTCAAAAGTCACAGGATATAGAACACCCGGAGTAAACCCTAATGTAAACTATGGACTTAGTCACAACATATCCACGTTGGCTCAGCCACCGTGGCCACGCACCTAAGGTAAGATGGCACCAAGAGAGGAAGGGGGGTGTTAATACGGGGGTCTAACTTCTGCCCATGTTTCTGCAAATCTAAAGCTGCTCTAAAAAATAAAGCCTATTAAGTTCTCCTAAAAATATTGTCAAAGCACTTGGGAATCCACAGTCAAGTGCAGAGGAAGAAAGGTTGGCTTGGCACGGACCATCCCTGGGGCGGGTGTGGTTTCAGTGTCCTACCCGACGGCCACCCGCTCCCTGGCATCGGCCTGTGTCTCTGGCTTTCTGCCTGGCCACGGGAGGTCACTCTGTGGAGCTGGACATGTGGTTCTAAGCCATGACACCTTAGAAGGTGCATCTGCATGAAGCTGGCAGAACAGCAAGCGGGCACCTATCGACCACAGCCCCCGACGCTGAGAATCTTGGAAAACTTTAAGGACCCTTAAAGAGGAACCCGCGCTCCTCAATAGGACTGCACCCGCGACCCCTCCCCTGGGTCAAGAGGCTTTTGTGGGATGCTATTGAAAATAAAACGGGGTGCCCTCCCCCCACCCAGGGGTTTTTCTGCACGGGCCCTGTTTCAGTCCAGAGTTGAGGTGGCCTGCCGCCCACCCTGCCCACCATCGAATCCCACATGCGCAGTGCACAGACGTCAGTCACCCTCAGGTGGCCCCGCCAGCATTCAGACTGCTCATTTTTGTGACCCTGTCCCCGCATGGCAGGCTTGGACGGTCCAGGTCGGCTTCCCTCCCCCAGCTCGGGGAATCCGTCATCACAAGGGCAAACATTTTTCAGGCCCTTAATCACTGCCCAGGTTTTCGTCTGGCTGCTTTAACATGGCACCCTGCCCTCAACTGCTTTCTGCTCAGAGCGAAGCAACGGGCAGAAAACCCAGGCGACGAGGGAGGAGGCGGGGCGGGGCGGGGCGAGGCGGGGGCGCGGCCGCGGCCTCGGGCAGCGCGGGCCCCTCCCCAGATGCGCGAGCCGCTCGGCCCGCGCACGGCAGAGACTGTCTGGAGCCGACTCCTTCCGCCAGCGGGGCCTGGGCTCCGGGTCCTACACCACCACCCCTGGAGCCCCTGCCTTTCCGCACATGTTAAACTCATTTCCTCGTGAATTACTGGGGAAGCCAGGCGCCCCCCCCCCCCCGCTCCGCTGTTCTGAGGGTGCCGGCCATCCACTCTGGCACCACGGCCCCGCGTGCATTTTGAGCATTTTCTAGACGAGCAACTTCCAGTGAAGGCATTACAGAGGGATATTTTTCATTTGTTTTTGTTTTTAAAGGGAAGGGGAAATAAGAGACTCAAAAACAAGCACAATACGAAAGAGCTGCCCTATTACCTGCACCACCCCCCCACATCCAAGCCTGTGCACCGAACTGTTTGCAAACCCACACCATGTATTAGGTTGACAGATACTACTGACTTCTCTGAATCAACAGTTCTGCAGTTTTCTCCGGCTTCTACAATCTAATGAACGCTAGTTACCCCCAAGTCTGAGGAGCTTATAAAATACGACGGAGAAAACCCATAACACATAAAATTCCTCTGCTTATTTTTCTAAATTACAGCCATATTTTTATTTGAAAGCATTAATAATACCAGCATAATGTCTCATTATATAGAGTTTTGACCACAAACATTTTTGGGAGATTTGCTCCGAAGATAAACAAACAAGAGGCACTTGTGTGCCCGCGCAGTGATGGAGTGAATGGTTTTCATTTTCTCTGAGTGTAAGCTCCAGAAGCTTTGCCAAGTACAGGTTAAGCTCCTTGAGTTTTCACTTCCTGTACCCCGACTTGTCAATCACTTCCTGTCTGCAAGGACAATTTCCATCATTAGAACTGGGGATTTTTATCTCCTGCAACGTGCCTCCCATTGCCACGGTGAGTTTGAATTCTGATCAATTATTCACCACCTTTGAAAGGTAACCGAAAGTCACCTCATCCACGGGCACTGCCTCTATGAGGCCAGGGTCCCCGTTCTCCCCGGGATAACCCTAAATGCTCTGACAAGGCCAGCCTCTCCCGCTTTCTTCACAGCACGAGAAGGCCTCTGGCCAGCCCCAATTATCTTCTGGTGCACAGAGAGTAATTATTTGCTTCCTGTAAGCATGCGTAACAGAACCCGGAGTTTGGACGGCTTTCCATAAGGTAATCCAATTCATCCAAACCATCCTAACACAATTACAGGCACTGGCGATATCTTTGCTTTTCACCTGATAAGCCTGCCACAGAGGCGCGGGATGGCTTGCGTCAACATACCTCCTGGACTATAGCTTCTGACAGCCCTGGGCCGGCCCCTCCCCTCGCCCCTGTATCTTCCTACCGGCTCCCGGCAGGCAGCTTCTCCCCGCACAGGCAGACAAGCATCAGGGCTGCTTCAGAGTGCTGCGGAAGTCCTGATGGGTGTGTGGCTGGTTTTAAAACCCGGCCTTCAACGGGCCTGGCCATGGAGTCCTCAGCCAAGCCAGGCAGCCATAAATCTCTGCAGGCCTCCTGGGCCTCGACCAGAGATGCAGGCCTGGCGGTGGCTGCCCAGCCGTGGCCGGCGAGTGCACGCTGGCATACAGTGGCAGGCAGCCTCAGACCTAGCGTGTGTGATGTCAACTCTAATCTCTGTGCTTCCAGGGAGAAAACATACAAAGTGGGGACTGTTCCTGGTGTCTCCCCATTGAAATGAAAGCATGTCATTGTGGCTCAATAATGCGGCTCTTCCTTTTCTGTTTATTTTCAGAAGTTTATGGGGGAAAAAAAATGTTTAAAGGCTGAATGAGCACGCTGAACTTTTTGCCTCTCTCCACTAGCGTGCCAGGGAATAAAACAGCCATTCACACCTGAGCGCCGAGAAGCCAAATGGGGCCAATGCCAGGCAAAATCAGATTCTTTGTAGCCACGTCCGCTCATCCAAAGTGTGTTTTCACCTTGCCAAATTTCTAGCCAATATTTTTCCTTCGCTGAAGCTCCAATGTATTAAAACAGATCCTGGACCAAAGAGCGTCTCAAACACACAGCCAAGATCCAGAGAAGGACTCGAGGATCCCAAGCCTGCCGGCTGATAATTATACTCACATCCTTCAGAGAACCGAGAAGGAGAAATTAACACCAAACTACACTGTTTTCATTGCCTTATGCAGATGAAATGACAAGTTGCCGTTTAAGAAGTTAATAAACAGTCTCCGTTTTGCAGGTTATCCAAATGCTACTGCCTAGAAAACCTTGGATCCCTAAATGATGTGTAATTAAAATTATTTTTAAAATCCTCCTTGACAGGCCGGGGCTTAGCCAAAATGTAAATGACATTAAAGAAGACAATGAATTTAATTTTATTTAATGTCCCTTTTTGCAGATCCTCATTTACATAGCATTTTTAACAAAAGCGTTGACCTTATAAATGCTGGCATTTGTACAGCTCCCTCGGAGTTGGATTTAATCACGCTCGTGCAAAGCCATGAGGGAGGGAGCCTTAAGTTCTCCGCTTGGAGATGGAGAAGGAATAAAAACATTGGGACTGGTCAAATGTTTATCCTCCCCGCTTCTGAAAACAGCCTGACAAGAAGATGTAAGGGGCTAGGGAATAGCCCGGTGCTGTTTGTAAGGCTTGGTAATAATCATACATAATCGTTTGGAAATATAGCTAATAAAAAATATAATGAGTGTTCAGCAAAATCGGCATTAGGCCCAAATTACATGATATTAATACTTGAACAGGTGCAGAAAGGCGCTTTAAATGAGGTAAATGAATAAAATGTCCCAGAGCACAACTGTGTGTGCTGACAAAAAGTCAATGCTATGAATAATTCAGCGAGGACCGCTGCCAGCAGAGGTCGGCTCTCTTTGACCTTTGTGACAGGAAGTGAAAGGAAACACTGTTGACTAAGAAAAGAGAGGGAGAGAGAGAGAAAGAAAGAGAACCTCCGATCGGGTCCTCGGCTACCGTTCTGCCATCCCTTTAAAGGTGTAAACCTAAAACTTGTAAATGAATCAAAGGCAGGCTCTGGAGAGCTGCTGGACGGTGGGGGGAGTTGAACGCGCGGGCAGTTAGCACATCCGAAAGACCATGTGAAATCGCAGACAATGAGAGGTTAAGTCAATAATATTTCTCTACAGCCCAGTGTCAATTATGTATAAAAAAAATCTGAGGTCAGCTGAAAAGTATTTTCAGAGCCCACAGGGTTGAAATTTTGTAACAGCTGTTAAATATGACAAAACTCCCCCCACCCCCTTCAAACTAAAGCTATTCCAAACTCTGTATGAGAGAAAATGGGATAAGCAGATGTCTGGCTTCCAGACAGGAAAGTAGGACAGACTTGGAATGATAAGTCTCCAAAACTCCATAGGCCCATGCCAGATTTACCGGGGAGGGGCATTGCCCGCCGCAGAGATGCCAGCGAGTGGGGCGCCGGAGACGACACCATCTGGACCCGCCCCGCCGAGCGAGCACACGGTGTGCGACCGACGTCCCCGCCGCCCCCCTGACCGGCCTCTCCACCTGGCAACAGCTGGACCCTGCACCTCTGCTCCAGTGCAGTCCGGCCCAGGAGGGGAGGCAGCCGGGTGGACCCTCCCTGGCGCTCACAGAGGGTCCAGGAGACACCGGGGTGGCACGGGAGGAGGGCGGGAGGCAGAGCGTGGTTCTGGTTTAGCAGCTACACCAACATCCTGTAATCATTCACAGGCCTTGGAATGTACGGCTGAAACAGGAGAGATTTATCTGCTCATAGTTGGGATCTGCGGACAATGGGTGTTCCTAATGAAGACCATCTGCTTTTGTGTTTTCCCAGAAAACATTATTCCATGAGGAAAATGATACTCCCACCCTTTTCAGCAATACCCTAAAAAAAATATGTGTATAGATCCGTTCACGTACACACGGGGTATATCCATAAATGAGGGTATGCGTGCATGGGCGTGTGCACATACACATATATACACATGTGTGGGTGTGTGCATGGGTGTGCACACATGCATATACACGTGTGAGGCTGTGTGCATGGATGTGCAAGTGCGCGCGCGCGCACACACACACGTGCCTCTGCCCCCCTGCATCTGGCTCTCTGCACCTCACCACCATCTACCCAGCTGCTGCTTCTGCCTCATCTCCTGTTTTGACTTTGCAATGCTATGTTTCGCTTTTACCCTATCCGTCCTTACATTGTTGTAAATACACCCCCATATAATTATATTTGTGAAGCTATAAAAAAAAGGCACTGTTTTACGAGAAAAAATACAGTTAACATAAGTGAAACCTTCACCATAAATTATAAGGGTTTTGTAATGTAAAATATCCTCATTCCCACCCCCCTTCTTTTTGACAGAGAGGTCTACCATGCTGCTTGTGAGGATTTAATGCTTCTAAAAGATAACTAAACTGAATTGTGTAATTAATTGACTTAAGGCATCAGAGTCTATAGAACGTGATTTCCCTGTCAGAGCGCGAAGCCCATTCTCTGTTCTCATAACACAGACAAGCAGTCTCAACGAGCCGGAAGAGGCTTGGTGTGGGTTAGAACGAATGTGGGCCCATTGATCTCAATTCAGGTTGGAATTATTGGTTTATATCCTCAGGACAAATATGCCTTATCTGGTCAGAACCTGCTAAATGTATCCAAAGGCCACGAGGAGCCGGCAAAGCACATTGTATATAATTCTTTTTTAAGCCAACTAACCAAGTGATGACATTGCTGACGGGGACCTGTAGACTGACTCACCAACCTGATGGGGTATTTTATTCTGCAATACTCAAGAGAAAGACCAGGCTAGAAACTCAACATGAGCAACTAATTTCAGGAGGCAACACACACGCCACAGAAATGATTATCATTATGAAACTGAAACGCATCTCAGTTGCAAAAGACTACATCACTCTGAAGATATTTCCCTCCTATTGGTATTTTTCTTTCTCTGCTCAACACAACTTGCCCTAGTGAACACTAAAGTCTTCGTTTTCCGCCCCCTAGAAATACGCCTGAAACTGGAGACTGTGCCAAAACTACAATCATTTCACAAAGATTCACATCAAGCAACAAAATGCAAACGGTATTTGTCATGATGAGCGACAGCTCTCTTAAGAATGCTAAAAATGCACATTCTGTCATCACATAAAGCTGTCCTTACCTTAAAATCCCTATCATGGACGGTGATTCAAATTCCTATAAAATTGTCATATCTTGGAATTTAGAAGCAGAGCAGATTTTTCATCAATAATTAAGACCTCCAAAGCATTTATGCCTGGCGTAAATGGAGCTGCAATCCTCCTTATTCAAATAAACTTGGTAAACCCATTAGC
>NC_091091.1:51987500-52004218 GCF_032405125.1 Capricornis sumatraensis
AGGGTTAGGGTTAGGGTTAGGGTTAGGGTTAGGGTTAGGGTTAGGGTTAGGGTTAGGGTTAGGGTTAGGGTTAGGGTTAGGGTTAGGGTTAGGGTTAGGGTTAGGGTTAGGGTTAGGGTTAGGGTTAGGGTTAGGGTTAGGGTTAGGGTTAGGGTTAGGGTTAGGGTTAGGGTTAGGGTTAGGGTTAGGGTTAGGGTTAGGGTTAGGGTTAGGGTTAGGGTTAGGGTTAGGGTTAGGGTTAGGGTTAGGGTTAGGGTTAGGGTTAGGGTTAGGGTTAGGGTTAGGGTTAGGGTTAGGGTTAGGGTTAGGGTTAGGGTTAGGGTTAGGGTTAGGGTTAGGGTTAGGGTTAGGGTTAGGGTTAGGGTTAGGGTTAGGGTTAGGGTTAGGGTTAGGGTTAGGGTTAGGGTTAGGGTTAGGGTTAGGGTTAGGGTTAGGGTTAGGGTTAGGGTTAGGGTTAGGGTTAGGGTTAGGGTTAGGGTTAGGGTTAGGGTTAGGGTTAGGGTTAGGGTTAGGGTTAGGGTTAGGGTTAGGGTTAGGGTTAGGGTTAGGGTTAGGGTTAGGGTTAGGGTTAGGGTTAGGGTTAGGGTTAGGGTTAGGGTTAGGGTTAGGGTTAGGGTTAGGGTTAGGGTTAGGGTTAGGGTTAGGGTTAGGGTTAGGGTTAGGGTTAGGGTTAGGGTTAGGGTTAGGGTTAGGGTTAGGGTTAGGGTTAGGGTTAGGGTTAGGGTTAGGGTTAGGGTTAGGGTTAGGGTTAGGGTTAGGGTTAGGGTTAGGGTTAGGGTTAGGGTTAGGGTTAGGGTTAGGGTTAGGGTTAGGGTTAGGGTTAGGGTTAGGGTTAGGGTTAGGGTTAGGGTTAGGGTTAGGGTTAGGGTTAGGGTTAGGGTTAGGGTTAGGGTTAGGGTTAGGGTTAGGGTTAGGGTTAGGGTTAGGGTTAGGGTTAGGGTTAGGGTTAGGGTTAGGGTTAGGGTTAGGGTTAGGGTTAGGGTTAGGGTTAGGGTTAGGGTTAGGGTTAGGGTTAGGGTTAGGGTTAGGGTTAGGGTTAGGGTTAGGGTTAGGGTTAGGGTTAGGGTTAGGGTTAGGGTTAGGGTTAGGGTTAGGGTTAGGGTTAGGGTTAGGGTTAGGGTTAGGGTTAGGGTTAGGGTTAGGGTTAGGGTTAGGGTTAGGGTTAGGGTTAGGGTTAGGGTTAGGGTTAGGGTTAGGGTTAGGGTTAGGGTTAGGGTTAGGGTTAGGGTTAGGGTTAGGGTTAGGGTTAGGGTTAGGGTTAGGGTTAGGGTTAGGGTTAGGGTTAGGGTTAGGGTTAGGGTTAGGGTTAGGGTTAGGGTTAGGGTTAGGGTTAGGGTTAGGGTTAGGGTTAGGGTTAGGGTTAGGGTTAGGGTTAGGGTTAGGGTTAGGGTTAGGGTTAGGGTTAGGGTTAGGGTTAGGGTTAGGGTTAGGGTTAGGGTTAGGGTTAGGGTTAGGGTTAGGGTTAGGGTTAGGGTTAGGGTTAGGGTTAGGGTTAGGGTTAGGGTTAGGGTTAGGGTTAGGGTTAGGGTTAGGGTTAGGGTTAGGGTTAGGGTTAGGGTTAGGGTTAGGGTTAGGGTTAGGGTTAGGGTTAGGGTTAGGGTTAGGGTTAGGGTTAGGGTTAGGGTTAGGGTTAGGGTTAGGGTTAGGGTTAGGGTTAGGGTTAGGGTTAGGGTTAGGGTTAGGGTTAGGGTTAGGGTTAGGGTTAGGGTTAGGGTTAGGGTTAGGGTTAGGGTTAGGGTTAGGGTTAGGGTTAGGGTTAGGGTTAGGGTTAGGGTTAGGGTTAGGGTTAGGGTTAGGGTTAGGGTTAGGGTTAGGGTTAGGGTTAGGGTTAGGGTTAGGGTTAGGGTTAGGGTTAGGGTTAGGGTTAGGGTTAGGGTTAGGGTTAGGGTTAGGGTTAGGGTTAGGGTTAGGGTTAGGGTTAGGGTTAGGGTTAGGGTTAGGGTTAGGGTTAGGGTTAGGGTTAGGGTTAGGGTTAGGGTTAGGGTTAGGGTTAGGGTTAGGGTTAGGGTTAGGGTTAGGGTTAGGGTTAGGGTTAGGGTTAGGGTTAGGGTTAGGGTTAGGGTTAGGGTTAGGGTTAGGGTTAGGGTTAGGGTTAGGGTTAGGGTTAGGGTTAGGGTTAGGGTTAGGGTTAGGGTTAGGGTTAGGGTTAGGGTTAGGGTTAGGGTTAGGGTTAGGGTTAGGGTTAGGGTTAGGGTTAGGGTTAGGGTTAGGGTTAGGGTTAGGGTTAGGGTTAGGGTTAGGGTTAGGGTTAGGGTTAGGGTTAGGGTTAGGGTTAGGGTTAGGGTTAGGGTTAGGGTTAGGGTTAGGGTTAGGGTTAGGGTTAGGGTTAGGGTTAGGGTTAGGGTTAGGGTTAGGGTTAGGGTTAGGGTTAGGGTTAGGGTTAGGGTTAGGGTTAGGGTTAGGGTTAGGGTTAGGGTTAGGGTTAGGGTTAGGGTTAGGGTTAGGGTTAGGGTTAGGGTTAGGGTTAGGGTTAGGGTTAGGGTTAGGGTTAGGGTTAGGGTTAGGGTTAGGGTTAGGGTTAGGGTTAGGGTTAGGGTTAGGGTTAGGGTTAGGGTTAGGGTTAGGGTTAGGGTTAGGGTTAGGGTTAGGGTTAGGGTTAGGGTTAGGGTTAGGGTTAGGGTTAGGGTTAGGGTTAGGGTTAGGGTTAGGGTTAGGGTTAGGGTTAGGGTTAGGGTTAGGGTTAGGGTTAGGGTTAGGGTTAGGGTTAGGGTTAGGGTTAGGGTTAGGGTTAGGGTTAGGGTTAGGGTTAGGGTTAGGGTTAGGGTTAGGGTTAGGGTTAGGGTTAGGGTTAGGGTTAGGGTTAGGGTTAGGGTTAGGGTTAGGGTTAGGGTTAGGGTTAGGGTTAGGGTTAGGGTTAGGGTTAGGGTTAGGGTTAGGGTTAGGGTTAGGGTTAGGGTTAGGGTTAGGGTTAGGGTTAGGGTTAGGGTTAGGGTTAGGGTTAGGGTTAGGGTTAGGGTTAGGGTTAGGGTTAGGGTTAGGGTTAGGGTTAGGGTTAGGGTTAGGGTTAGGGTTAGGGTTAGGGTTAGGGTTAGGGTTAGGGTTAGGGTTAGGGTTAGGGTTAGGGTTAGGGTTAGGGTTAGGGTTAGGGTTAGGGTTAGGGTTAGGGTTAGGGTTAGGGTTAGGGTTAGGGTTAGGGTTAGGGTTAGGGTTAGGGTTAGGGTTAGGGTTAGGGTTAGGGTTAGGGTTAGGGTTAGGGTTAGGGTTAGGGTTAGGGTTAGGGTTAGGGTTAGGGTTAGGGTTAGGGTTAGGGTTAGGGTTAGGGTTAGGGTTAGGGTTAGGGTTAGGGTTAGGGTTAGGGTTAGGGTTAGGGTTAGGGTTAGGGTTAGGGTTAGGGTTAGGGTTAGGGTTAGGGTTAGGGTTAGGGTTAGGGTTAGGGTTAGGGTTAGGGTTAGGGTTAGGGTTAGGGTTAGGGTTAGGGTTAGGGTTAGGGTTAGGGTTAGGGTTAGGGTTAGGGTTAGGGTTAGGGTTAGGGTTAGGGTTAGGGTTAGGGTTAGGGTTAGGGTTAGGGTTAGGGTTAGGGTTAGGGTTAGGGTTAGGGTTAGGGTTAGGGTTAGGGTTAGGGTTAGGGTTAGGGTTAGGGTTAGGGTTAGGGTTAGGGTTAGGGTTAGGGTTAGGGTTAGGGTTAGGGTTAGGGTTAGGGTTAGGGTTAGGGTTAGGGTTAGGGTTAGGGTTAGGGTTAGGGTTAGGGTTAGGGTTAGGGTTAGGGTTAGGGTTAGGGTTAGGGTTAGGGTTAGGGTTAGGGTTAGGGTTAGGGTTAGGGTTAGGGTTAGGGTTAGGGTTAGGGTTAGGGTTAGGGTTAGGGTTAGGGTTAGGGTTAGGGTTAGGGTTAGGGTTAGGGTTAGGGTTAGGGTTAGGGTTAGGGTTAGGGTTAGGGTTAGGGTTAGGGTTAGGGTTAGGGTTAGGGTTAGGGTTAGGGTTAGGGTTAGGGTTAGGGTTAGGGTTAGGGTTAGGGTTAGGGTTAGGGTTAGGGTTAGGGTTAGGGTTAGGGTTAGGGTTAGGGTTAGGGTTAGGGTTAGGGTTAGGGTTAGGGTTAGGGTTAGGGTTAGGGTTAGGGTTAGGGTTAGGGTTAGGGTTAGGGTTAGGGTTAGGGTTAGGGTTAGGGTTAGGGTTAGGGTTAGGGTTAGGGTTAGGGTTAGGGTTAGGGTTAGGGTTAGGGTTAGGGTTAGGGTTAGGGTTAGGGTTAGGGTTAGGGTTAGGGTTAGGGTTAGGGTTAGGGTTAGGGTTAGGGTTAGGGTTAGGGTTAGGGTTAGGGTTAGGGTTAGGGTTAGGGTTAGGGTTAGGGTTAGGGTTAGGGTTAGGGTTAGGGTTAGGGTTAGGGTTAGGGTTAGGGTTAGGGTTAGGGTTAGGGTTAGGGTTAGGGTTAGGGTTAGGGTTAGGGTTAGGGTTAGGGTTAGGGTTAGGGTTAGGGTTAGGGTTAGGGTTAGGGTTAGGGTTAGGGTTAGGGTTAGGGTTAGGGTTAGGGTTAGGGTTAGGGTTAGGGTTAGGGTTAGGGTTAGGGTTAGGGTTAGGGTTAGGGTTAGGGTTAGGGTTAGGGTTAGGGTTAGGGTTAGGGTTAGGGTTAGGGTTAGGGTTAGGGTTAGGGTTAGGGTTAGGGTTAGGGTTAGGGTTAGGGTTAGGGTTAGGGTTAGGGTTAGGGTTAGGGTTAGGGTTAGGGTTAGGGTTAGGGTTAGGGTTAGGGTTAGGGTTAGGGTTAGGGTTAGGGTTAGGGTTAGGGTTAGGGTTAGGGTTAGGGTTAGGGTTAGGGTTAGGGTTAGGGTTAGGGTTAGGGTTAGGGTTAGGGTTAGGGTTAGGGTTAGGGTTAGGGTTAGGGTTAGGGTTAGGGTTAGGGTTAGGGTTAGGGTTAGGGTTAGGGTTAGGGTTAGGGTTAGGGTTAGGGTTAGGGTTAGGGTTAGGGTTAGGGTTAGGGTTAGGGTTAGGGTTAGGGTTAGGGTTAGGGTTAGGGTTAGGGTTAGGGTTAGGGTTAGGGTTAGGGTTAGGGTTAGGGTTAGGGTTAGGGTTAGGGTTAGGGTTAGGGTTAGGGTTAGGGTTAGGGTTAGGGTTAGGGTTAGGGTTAGGGTTAGGGTTAGGGTTAGGGTTAGGGTTAGGGTTAGGGTTAGGGTTAGGGTTAGGGTTAGGGTTAGGGTTAGGGTTAGGGTTAGGGTTAGGGTTAGGGTTAGGGTTAGGGTTAGGGTTAGGGTTAGGGTTAGGGTTAGGGTTAGGGTTAGGGTTAGGGTTAGGGTTAGGGTTAGGGTTAGGGTTAGGGTTAGGGTTAGGGTTAGGGTTAGGGTTAGGGTTAGGGTTAGGGTTAGGGTTAGGGTTAGGGTTAGGGTTAGGGTTAGGGTTAGGGTTAGGGTTAGGGTTAGGGTTAGGGTTAGGGTTAGGGTTAGGGTTAGGGTTAGGGTTAGGGTTAGGGTTAGGGTTAGGGTTAGGGTTAGGGTTAGGGTTAGGGTTAGGGTTAGGGTTAGGGTTAGGGTTAGGGTTAGGGTTAGGGTTAGGGTTAGGGTTAGGGTTAGGGTTAGGGTTAGGGTTAGGGTTAGGGTTAGGGTTAGGGTTAGGGTTAGGGTTAGGGTTAGGGTTAGGGTTAGGGTTAGGGTTAGGGTTAGGGTTAGGGTTAGGGTTAGGGTTAGGGTTAGGGTTAGGGTTAGGGTTAGGGTTAGGGTTAGGGTTAGGGTTAGGGTTAGGGTTAGGGTTAGGGTTAGGGTTAGGGTTAGGGTTAGGGTTAGGGTTAGGGTTAGGGTTAGGGTTAGGGTTAGGGTTAGGGTTAGGGTTAGGGTTAGGGTTAGGGTTAGGGTTAGGGTTAGGGTTAGGGTTAGGGTTAGGGTTAGGGTTAGGGTTAGGGTTAGGGTTAGGGTTAGGGTTAGGGTTAGGGTTAGGGTTAGGGTTAGGGTTAGGGTTAGGGTTAGGGTTAGGGTTAGGGTTAGGGTTAGGGTTAGGGTTAGGGTTAGGGTTAGGGTTAGGGTTAGGGTTAGGGTTAGGGTTAGGGTTAGGGTTAGGGTTAGGGTTAGGGTTAGGGTTAGGGTTAGGGTTAGGGTTAGGGTTAGGGTTAGGGTTAGGGTTAGGGTTAGGGTTAGGGTTAGGGTTAGGGTTAGGGTTAGGGTTAGGGTTAGGGTTAGGGTTAGGGTTAGGGTTAGGGTTAGGGTTAGGGTTAGGGTTAGGGTTAGGGTTAGGGTTAGGGTTAGGGTTAGGGTTAGGGTTAGGGTTAGGGTTAGGGTTAGGGTTAGGGTTAGGGTTAGGGTTAGGGTTAGGGTTAGGGTTAGGGTTAGGGTTAGGGTTAGGGTTAGGGTTAGGGTTAGGGTTAGGGTTAGGGTTAGGGTTAGGGTTAGGGTTAGGGTTAGGGTTAGGGTTAGGGTTAGGGTTAGGGTTAGGGTTAGGGTTAGGGTTAGGGTTAGGGTTAGGGTTAGGGTTAGGGTTAGGGTTAGGGTTAGGGTTAGGGTAGGGTTAGGGTTAGGGTTAGGGTTAGGGTTAGGGTTAGGGTTAGGGTTAGGGTTAGGGTTAGGGTTAGGGTTAGGGTTAGGGTTAGGGTTAGGGTTAGGGTTAGGGTTAGGGTTAGGGTTAGGGTTAGGGTTAGGGTTAGGGTTAGGGTTAGGGTTAGGGTTAGGGTTAGGGTTAGGGTTAGGGTTAGGGTTAGGGTTAGGGTTAGGGTTAGGGTTAGGGTTAGGGTTAGGGTTAGGGTTAGGGTTAGGGTTAGGGTTAGGGTTAGGGTTAGGGTTAGGGTTAGGGTTAGGGTTAGGGTTAGGGTTAGGGTTAGGGTTAGGGTTAGGGTTAGGGTTAGGGTTAGGGTTAGGGTTAGGGTTAGGGTTAGGGTTAGGGTTAGGGTTAGGGTTAGGGTTAGGGTTAGGGTTAGGGTTAGGGTTAGGGTTAGGGTTAGGGTTAGGGTTAGGGTTAGGGTTAGGGTTAGGGTTAGGGTTAGGGTTAGGGTTAGGGTTAGGGTTAGGGTTAGGGTTAGGGTTAGGGTTAGGGTTAGGGTTAGGGTTAGGGTTAGGGTTAGGGTTAGGGTTAGGGTTAGGGTTAGGGTTAGGGTTAGGGTTAGGGTTAGGGTTAGGGTTAGGGTTAGGGTTAGGGTTAGGGTTAGGGTTAGGGTTAGGGTTAGGGTTAGGGTTAGGGTTAGGGTTAGGGTTAGGGTTAGGGTTAGGGTTAGGGTTAGGGTTAGGGTTAGGGTTAGGGTTAGGGTTAGGGTTAGGGTTAGGGTTAGGGTTAGGGTTAGGGTTAGGGTTAGGGTTAGGGTTAGGGTTAGGGTTAGGGTTAGGGTTAGGGTTAGGGTTAGGGTTAGGGTTAGGGTTAGGGTTAGGGTTAGGGTTAGGGTTAGGGTTAGGGTTAGGGTTAGGGTTAGGGTTAGGGTTAGGGTTAGGGTTAGGGTTAGGGTTAGGGTTAGGGTTAGGGTTAGGGTTAGGGTTAGGGTTAGGGTTAGGGTTAGGGTTAGGGTTAGGGTTAGGGTTAGGGTTAGGGTTAGGGTTAGGGTTAGGGTTAGGGTTAGGGTTAGGGTTAGGGTTAGGGTTAGGGTTAGGGTTAGGGTTAGGGTTAGGGTTAGGGTTAGGGTTAGGGTTAGGGTTAGGGTTAGGGTTAGGGTTAGGGTTAGGGTTAGGGTTAGGGTTAGGGTTAGGGTTAGGGTTAGGGTTAGGGTTAGGGTTAGGGTTAGGGTTAGGGTTAGGGTTAGGGTTAGGGTTAGGGTTAGGGTTAGGGTTAGGGTTAGGGTTAGGGTTAGGGTTAGGGTTAGGGTTAGGGTTAGGGTTAGGGTTAGGGTTAGGGTTAGGGTTAGGGTTAGGGTTAGGGTTAGGGTTAGGGTTAGGGTTAGGGTTAGGGTTAGGGTTAGGGTTAGGGTTAGGGTTAGGGTTAGGGTTAGGGTTAGGGTTAGGGTTAGGGTTAGGGTTAGGGTTAGGGTTAGGGTTAGGGTTAGGGTTAGGGTTAGGGTTAGGGTTAGGGTTAGGGTTAGGGTTAGGGTTAGGGTTAGGGTTAGGGTTAGGGTTAGGGTTAGGGTTAGGGTTAGGGTTAGGGTTAGGGTTAGGGTTAGGGTTAGGGTTAGGGTTAGGGTTAGGGTTAGGGTTAGGGTTAGGGTTAGGGTTAGGGTTAGGGTTAGGGTTAGGGTTAGGGTTAGGGTTAGGGTTAGGGTTAGGGTTAGGGTTAGGGTTAGGGTTAGGGTTAGGGTTAGGGTTAGGGTTAGGGTTAGGGTTAGGGTTAGGGTTAGGGTTAGGGTTAGGGTTAGGGTTAGGGTTAGGGTTAGGGTTAGGGTTAGGGTTAGGGTTAGGGTTAGGGTTAGGGTTAGGGTTAGGGTTAGGGTTAGGGTTAGGGTTAGGGTTAGGGTTAGGGTTAGGGTTAGGGTTAGGGTTAGGGTTAGGGTTAGGGTTAGGGTTAGGGTTAGGGTTAGGGTTAGGGTTAGGGTTAGGGTTAGGGTTAGGGTTAGGGTTAGGGTTAGGGTTAGGGTTAGGGTTAGGGTTAGGGTTAGGGTTAGGGTTAGGGTTAGGGTTAGGGTTAGGGTTAGGGTTAGGGTTAGGGTTAGGGTTAGGGTTAGGGTTAGGGTTAGGGTTAGGGTTAGGGTTAGGGTTAGGGTTAGGGTTAGGGTTAGGGTTAGGGTTAGGGTTAGGGTTAGGGTTAGGGTTAGGGTTAGGGTTAGGGTTAGGGTTAGGGTTAGGGTTAGGGTTAGGGTTAGGGTTAGGGTTAGGGTTAGGGTTAGGGTTAGGGTTAGGGTTAGGGTTAGGGTTAGGGTTAGGGTTAGGGTTAGGGTTAGGGTTAGGGTTAGGGTTAGGGTTAGGGTTAGGGTTAGGGTTAGGGTTAGGGTTAGGGTTAGGGTTAGGGTTAGGGTTAGGGTTAGGGTTAGGGTTAGGGTTAGGGTTAGGGTTAGGGTTAGGGTTAGGGTTAGGGTTAGGGTTAGGGTTAGGGTTAGGGTTAGGGTTAGGGTTAGGGTTAGGGTTAGGGTTAGGGTTAGGGTTAGGGTTAGGGTTAGGGTTAGGGTTAGGGTTAGGGTTAGGGTTAGGGTTAGGGTTAGGGTTAGGGTTAGGGTTAGGGTTAGGGTTAGGGTTAGGGTTAGGGTTAGGGTTAGGGTTAGGGTTAGGGTTAGGGTTAGGGTTAGGGTTAGGGTTAGGGTTAGGGTTAGGGTTAGGGTTAGGGTTAGGGTTAGGGTTAGGGTTAGGGTTAGGGTTAGGGTTAGGGTTAGGGTTAGGGTTAGGGTTAGGGTTAGGGTTAGGGTTAGGGTTAGGGTTAGGGTTAGGGTTAGGGTTAGGGTTAGGGTTAGGGTTAGGGTTAGGGTTAGGGTTAGGGTTAGGGTTAGGGTTAGGGTTAGGGTTAGGGTTAGGGTTAGGGTTAGGGTTAGGGTTAGGGTTAGGGTTAGGGTTAGGGTTAGGGTTAGGGTTAGGGTTAGGGTTAGGGTTAGGGTTAGGGTTAGGGTTAGGGTTAGGGTTAGGGTTAGGGTTAGGGTTAGGGTTAGGGTTAGGGTTAGGGTTAGGGTTAGGGTTAGGGTTAGGGTTAGGGTTAGGGTTAGGGTTAGGGTTAGGGTTAGGGTTAGGGTTAGGGTTAGGGTTAGGGTTAGGGTTAGGGTTAGGGTTAGGGTTAGGGTTAGGGTTAGGGTTAGGGTTAGGGTTAGGGTTAGGGTTAGGGTTAGGGTTAGGGTTAGGGTTAGGGTTAGGGTTAGGGTTAGGGTTAGGGTTAGGGTTAGGGTTAGGGTTAGGGTTAGGGTTAGGGTTAGGGTTAGGGTTAGGGTTAGGGTTAGGGTTAGGGTTAGGGTTAGGGTTAGGGTTAGGGTTAGGGTTAGGGTTAGGGTTAGGGTTAGGGTTAGGGTTAGGGTTAGGGTTAGGGTTAGGGTTAGGGTTAGGGTTAGGGTTAGGGTTAGGGTTAGGGTTAGGGTTAGGGTTAGGGTTAGGGTTAGGGTTAGGGTTAGGGTTAGGGTTAGGGTTAGGGTTAGGGTTAGGGTTAGGGTTAGGGTTAGGGTTAGGGTTAGGGTTAGGGTTAGGGTTAGGGTTAGGGTTAGGGTTAGGGTTAGGGTTAGGGTTAGGGTTAGGGTTAGGGTTAGGGTTAGGGTTAGGGTTAGGGTTAGGGTTAGGGTTAGGGTTAGGGTTAGGGTTAGGGTTAGGGTTAGGGTTAGGGTTAGGGTTAGGGTTAGGGTTAGGGTTAGGGTTAGGGTTAGGGTTAGGGTTAGGGTTAGGGTTAGGGTTAGGGTTAGGGTTAGGGTTAGGGTTAGGGTTAGGGTTAGGGTTAGGGTTAGGGTTAGGGTTAGGGTTAGGGTTAGGGTTAGGGTTAGGGTTAGGGTTAGGGTTAGGGTTAGGGTTAGGGTTAGGGTTAGGGTTAGGGTTAGGGTTAGGGTTAGGGTTAGGGTTAGGGTTAGGGTTAGGGTTAGGGTTAGGGTTAGGGTTAGGGTTAGGGTTAGGGTTAGGGTTAGGGTTAGGGTTAGGGTTAGGGTTAGGGTTAGGGTTAGGGTTAGGGTTAGGGTTAGGGTTAGGGTTAGGGTTAGGGTTAGGGTTAGGGTTAGGGTTAGGGTTAGGGTTAGGGTTAGGGTTAGGGTTAGGGTTAGGGTTAGGGTTAGGGTTAGGGTTAGGGTTAGGGTTAGGGTTAGGGTTAGGGTTAGGGTTAGGGTTAGGGTTAGGGTTAGGGTTAGGGTTAGGGTTAGGGTTAGGGTTAGGGTTAGGGTTAGGGTTAGGGTTAGGGTTAGGGTTAGGGTTAGGGTTAGGGTTAGGGTTAGGGTTAGGGTTAGGGTTAGGGTTAGGGTTAGGGTTAGGGTTAGGGTTAGGGTTAGGGTTAGGGTTAGGGTTAGGGTTAGGGTTAGGGTTAGGGTTAGGGTTAGGGTTAGGGTTAGGGTTAGGGTTAGGGTTAGGGTTAGGGTTAGGGTTAGGGTTAGGGTTAGGGTTAGGGTTAGGGTTAGGGTTAGGGTTAGGGTTAGGGTTAGGGTTAGGGTTAGGGTTAGGGTTAGGGTTAGGGTTAGGGTTAGGGTTAGGGTTAGGGTTAGGGTTAGGGTTAGGGTTAGGGTTAGGGTTAGGGTTAGGGTTAGGGTTAGGGTTAGGGTTAGGGTTAGGGTTAGGGTTAGGGTTAGGGTTAGGGTTAGGGTTAGGGTTAGGGTTAGGGTTAGGGTTAGGGTTAGGGTTAGGGTTAGGGTTAGGGTTAGGGTTAGGGTTAGGGTTAGGGTTAGGGTTAGGGTTAGGGTTAGGGTTAGGGTTAGGGTTAGGGTTAGGGTTAGGGTTAGGGTTAGGGTTAGGGTTAGGGTTAGGGTTAGGGTTAGGGTTAGGGTTAGGGTTAGGGTTAGGGTTAGGGTTAGGGTTAGGGTTAGGGTTAGGGTTAGGGTTAGGGTTAGGGTTAGGGTTAGGGTTAGGGTTAGGGTTAGGGTTAGGGTTAGGGTTAGGGTTAGGGTTAGGGTTAGGGTTAGGGTTAGGGTTAGGGTTAGGGTTAGGGTTAGGGTTAGGGTTAGGGTTAGGGTTAGGGTTAGGGTTAGGGTTAGGGTTAGGGTTAGGGTTAGGGTTAGGGTTAGGGTTAGGGTTAGGGTTAGGGTTAGGGTTAGGGTTAGGGTTAGGGTTAGGGTTAGGGTTAGGGTTAGGGTTAGGGTTAGGGTTAGGGTTAGGGTTAGGGTTAGGGTTAGGGTTAGGGTTAGGGTTAGGGTTAGGGTTAGGGTTAGGGTTAGGGTTAGGGTTAGGGTTAGGGTTAGGGTTAGGGTTAGGGTTAGGGTTAGGGTTAGGGTTAGGGTTAGGGTTAGGGTTAGGGTTAGGGTTAGGGTTAGGGTTAGGGTTAGGGTTAGGGTTAGGGTTAGGGTTAGGGTTAGGGTTAGGGTTAGGGTTAGGGTTAGGGTTAGGGTTAGGGTTAGGGTTAGGGTTAGGGTTAGGGTTAGGGTTAGGGTTAGGGTTAGGGTTAGGGTTAGGGTTAGGGTTAGGGTTAGGGTTAGGGTTAGGGTTAGGGTTAGGGTTAGGGTTAGGGTTAGGGTTAGGGTTAGGGTTAGGGTTAGGGTTAGGGTTAGGGTTAGGGTTAGGGTTAGGGTTAGGGTTAGGGTTAGGGTTAGGGTTAGGGTTAGGGTTAGGGTTAGGGTTAGGGTTAGGGTTAGGGTTAGGGTTAGGGTTAGGGTTAGGGTTAGGGTTAGGGTTAGGGTTAGGGTTAGGGTTAGGGTTAGGGTTAGGGTTAGGGTTAGGGTTAGGGTTAGGGTTAGGGTTAGGGTTAGGGTTAGGGTTAGGGTTAGGGTTAGGGTTAGGGTTAGGGTTAGGGTTAGGGTTAGGGTTAGGGTTAGGGTTAGGGTTAGGGTTAGGGTTAGGGTTAGGGTTAGGGTTAGGGTTAGGGTTAGGGTTAGGGTTAGGGTTAGGGTTAGGGTTAGGGTTAGGGTTAGGGTTAGGGTTAGGGTTAGGGTTAGGGTTAGGGTTAGGGTTAGGGTTAGGGTTAGGGTTAGGGTTAGGGTTAGGGTTAGGGTTAGGGTTAGGGTTAGGGTTAGGGTTAGGGTTAGGGTTAGGGTTAGGGTTAGGGTTAGGGTTAGGGTTAGGGTTAGGGTTAGGGTTAGGGTTAGGGTTAGGGTTAGGGTTAGGGTTAGGGTTAGGGTTAGGGTTAGGGTTAGGGTTAGGGTTAGGGTTAGGGTTAGGGTTAGGGTTAGGGTTAGGGTTAGGGTTAGGGTTAGGGTTAGGGTTAGGGTTAGGGTTAGGGTTAGGGTTAGGGTTAGGGTTAGGGTTAGGGTTAGGGTTAGGGTTAGGGTTAGGGTTAGGGTTAGGGTTAGGGTTAGGGTTAGGGTTAGGGTTAGGGTTAGGGTTAGGGTTAGGGTTAGGGTTAGGGTTAGGGTTAGGGTTAGGGTTAGGGTTAGGGTTAGGGTTAGGGTTAGGGTTAGGGTTAGGGTTAGGGTTAGGGTTAGGGTTAGGGTTAGGGTTAGGGTTAGGGTTAGGGTTAGGGTTAGGGTTAGGGTTAGGGTTAGGGTTAGGGTTAGGGTTAGGGTTAGGGTTAGGGTTAGGGTTAGGGTTAGGGTTAGGGTTAGGGTTAGGGTTAGGGTTAGGGTTAGGGTTAGGGTTAGGGTTAGGGTTAGGGTTAGGGTTAGGGTTAGGGTTAGGGTTAGGGTTAGGGTTAGGGTTAGGGTTAGGGTTAGGGTTAGGGTTAGGGTTAGGGTTAGGGTTAGGGTTAGGGTTAGGGTTAGGGTTAGGGTTAGGGTTAGGGTTAGGGTTAGGGTTAGGGTTAGGGTTAGGGTTAGGGTTAGGGTTAGGGTTAGGGTTAGGGTTAGGGTTAGGGTTAGGGTTAGGGTTAGGGTTAGGGTTAGGGTTAGGGTTAGGGTTAGGGTTAGGGTTAGGGTTAGGGTTAGGGTTAGGGTTAGGGTTAGGGTTAGGGTTAGGGTTAGGGTTAGGGTTAGGGTTAGGGTTAGGGTTAGGGTTAGGGTTAGGGTTAGGGTTAGGGTTAGGGTTAGGGTTAGGGTTAGGGTTAGGGTTAGGGTTAGGGTTAGGGTTAGGGTTAGGGTTAGGGTTAGGGTTAGGGTTAGGGTTAGGGTTAGGGTTAGGGTTAGGGTTAGGGTTAGGGTTAGGGTTAGGGTTAGGGTTAGGGTTAGGGTTAGGGTTAGGGTTAGGGTTAGGGTTAGGGTTAGGGTTAGGGTTAGGGTTAGGGTTAGGGTTAGGGTTAGGGTTAGGGTTAGGGTTAGGGTTAGGGTTAGGGTTAGGGTTAGGGTTAGGGTTAGGGTTAGGGTTAGGGTTAGGGTTAGGGTTAGGGTTAGGGTTAGGGTTAGGGTTAGGGTTAGGGTTAGGGTTAGGGTTAGGGTTAGGGTTAGGGTTAGGGTTAGGGTTAGGGTTAGGGTTAGGGTTAGGGTTAGGGTTAGGGTTAGGGTTAGGGTTAGGGTTAGGGTTAGGGTTAGGGTTAGGGTTAGGGTTAGGGTTAGGGTTAGGGTTAGGGTTAGGGTTAGGGTTAGGGTTAGGGTTAGGGTTAGGGTTAGGGTTAGGGTTAGGGTTAGGGTTAGGGTTAGGGTTAGGGTTAGGGTTAGGGTTAGGGTTAGGGTTAGGGTTAGGGTTAGGGTTAGGGTTAGGGTTAGGGTTAGGGTTAGGGTTAGGGTTAGGGTTAGGGTTAGGGTTAGGGTTAGGGTTAGGGTTAGGGTTAGGGTTAGGGTTAGGGTTAGGGTTAGGGTTAGGGTTAGGGTTAGGGTTAGGGTTAGGGTTAGGGTTAGGGTTAGGGTTAGGGTTAGGGTTAGGGTTAGGGTTAGGGTTAGGGTTAGGGTTAGGGTTAGGGTTAGGGTTAGGGTTAGGGTTAGGGTTAGGGTTAGGGTTAGGGTTAGGGTTAGGGTTAGGGTTAGGGTTAGGGTTAGGGTTAGGGTTAGGGTTAGGGTTAGGGTTAGGGTTAGGGTTAGGGTTAGGGTTAGGGTTAGGGTTAGGGTTAGGGTTAGGGTTAGGGTTAGGGTTAGGGTTAGGGTTAGGGTTAGGGTTAGGGTTAGGGTTAGGGTTAGGGTTAGGGTTAGGGTTAGGGTTAGGGTTAGGGTTAGGGTTAGGGTTAGGGTTAGGGTTAGGGTTAGGGTTAGGGTTAGGGTTAGGGTTAGGGTTAGGGTTAGGGTTAGGGTTAGGGTTAGGGTTAGGGTTAGGGTTAGGGTTAGGGTTAGGGTTAGGGTTAGGGTTAGGGTTAGGGTTAGGGTTAGGGTTAGGGTTAGGGTTAGGGTTAGGGTTAGGGTTAGGGTTAGGGTTAGGGTTAGGGTTAGGGTTAGGGTTAGGGTTAGGGTTAGGGTTAGGGTTAGGGTTAGGGTTAGGGTTAGGGTTAGGGTTAGGGTTAGGGTTAGGGTTAGGGTTAGGGTTAGGGTTAGGGTTAGGGTTAGGGTTAGGGTTAGGGTTAGGGTTAGGGTTAGGGTTAGGGTTAGGGTTAGGGTTAGGGTTAGGGTTAGGGTTAGGGTTAGGGTTAGGGTTAGGGTTAGGGTTAGGGTTAGGGTTAGGGTTAGGGTTAGGGTTAGGGTTAGGGTTAGGGTTAGGGTTAGGGTTAGGGTTAGGGTTAGGGTTAGGGTTAGGGTTAGGGTTAGGGTTAGGGTTAGGGTTAGGGTTAGGGTTAGGGTTAGGGTTAGGGTTAGGGTTAGGGTTAGGGTTAGGGTTAGGGTTAGGGTTAGGGTTAGGGTTAGGGTTAGGGTTAGGGTTAGGGTTAGGGTTAGGGTTAGGGTTAGGGTTAGGGTTAGGGTTAGGGTTAGGGTTAGGGTTAGGGTTAGGGTTAGGGTTAGGGTTAGGGTTAGGGTTAGGGTTAGGGTTAGGGTTAGGGTTAGGGTTAGGGTTAGGGTTAGGGTTAGGGTTAGGGTTAGGGTTAGGGTTAGGGTTAGGGTTAGGGTTAGGGTTAGGGTTAGGGTTAGGGTTAGGGTTAGGGTTAGGGTTAGGGTTAGGGTTAGGGTTAGGGTTAGGGTTAGGGTTAGGGTTAGGGTTAGGGTTAGGGTTAGGGTTAGGGTTAGGGTTAGGGTTAGGGTTAGGGTTAGGGTTAGGGTTAGGGTTAGGGTTAGGGTTAGGGTTAGGGTTAGGGTTAGGGTTAGGGTTAGGGTTAGGGTTAGGGTTAGGGTTAGGGTTAGGGTTAGGGTTAGGGTTAGGGTTAGGGTTAGGGTTAGGGTTAGGGTTAGGGTTAGGGTTAGGGTTAGGGTTAGGGTTAGGGTTAGGGTTAGGGTTAGGGTTAGGGTTAGGGTTAGGGTTAGGGTTAGGGTTAGGGTTAGGGTTAGGGTTAGGGTTAGGGTTAGGGTTAGGGTTAGGGTTAGGGTTAGGGTTAGGGTTAGGGTTAGGGTTAGGGTTAGGGTTAGGGTTAGGGTTAGGGTTAGGGTTAGGGTTAGGGTTAGGGTTAGGGTTAGGGTTAGGGTTAGGGTTAGGGTTAGGGTTAGGGTTAGGGTTAGGGTTAGGGTTAGGGTTAGGGTTAGGGTTAGGGTTAGGGTTAGGGTTAGGGTTAGGGTTAGGGTTAGGAGGTTAGGGTTAGGGTTAGGGTTAGGGTTAGGGTTAGGGTTAGGGTTAGGGTTAGGGTTAGGGTTAGGGTTAGGGTTAGGGTTAGGGTTAGGGTTAGGGTTAGGGTTAGGGTTAGGGTTAGGGTTAGGGTTAGGGTTAGGGTTAGGGTTAGGGTTAGGGTTAGGGTTAGGGTTAGGGTTAGGGTTAGGGTTAGGGTTAGGGTTAGGGTTAGGGTTAGGGTTAGGGTTAGGGTTAGGGTTAGGGTTAGGGTTAGGGTTAGGGTTAGGGTTAGGGTTAGGGTTAGGGTTAGGGTTAGGGTTAGGGTTAGGGTTAGGGTTAGGGTTAGGGTTAGGGTTAGGGTTAGGGTTAGGGTTAGGGTTAGGGTTAGGGTTAGGGTTAGGGTTAGGGTTAGGGTTAGGGTTAGGGTTAGGGTTAGGGTTAGGGTTAGGGTTAGGGTTAGGGTTAGGGTTAGGGTTAGGGTTAGGGTTAGGGTTAGGGTTAGGGTTAGGGTTAGGGTTAGGGTTAGGGTTAGGGTTAGGGTTAGGGTTAGGGTTAGGGTTAGGGTTAGGGTTAGGGTTAGGGTTAGGGTTAGGGTTAGGGTTAGGGTTAGGGTTAGGGTTAGGGTTAGGGTTAGGGTTAGGGTTAGGGTTAGGGTTAGGGTTAGGGTTAGGGTTAGGGTTAGGGTTAGGGTTAGGGTTAGGGTTAGGGTTAGGGTTAGGGTTAGGGTTAGGGTTAGGGTTAGGGTTAGGGTTAGGGTTAGGGTTAGGGTTAGGGTTAGGGTTAGGGTTAGGGTTAGGGTTAGGGTTAGGGTTAGGGTTAGGGTTAGGGTTAGGGTTAGGGTTAGGGTTAGGGTTAGGGTTAGGGTTAGGGTTAGGGTTAGGGTTAGGGTTAGGGTTAGGGTTAGGGTTAGGGTTAGGGTTAGGGTTAGGGTTAGGGTTA